>NW_015505213.1:1033866-1042341 GCF_001515645.1 Sinocyclocheilus grahami | reverse complement strand
AGAGAAAAATTTAAGGGGGTCTGTATACTTTCCGTACCCACTATATATATATATATATATATATATATATATATGTATTTTTCCGTGTTACCAAGATATCCCTATTTATTTGTTAGCAGAAGTCCTCCAGATCATCCAGCGTGCTTTTCACAGTGCCAGAGTTTCTGTAAAATTTACAGATCGTACTTACGCATTTTTTTAAATCTCCACTCACAGATAATCTGAACAAGCCCAGTGCATTGTGGGTGTTGAAGTTTTTCCACCTTTCACCACAGCAATTTTTTATCGGTTTTCCCTAGTCATGAAGCACCCCAAAAAAAAATTTCTGCTGTATAGACAACCAACTTTTATTAAAACCCCATCTTGCCAGCAGTGAATTAACCCTTTAACTGAATAATTTACATTACTTCATGCATTTCCTGGGAATCAAATGCATACATTTAATATTTTATATATTGACTGAGCAAATATGAAATGTTTTCAGGAAGACATTTTGCCATGCTCATAGCTATCATACAGCCCTGAAGCGCTAACGGAGAACACGGTTCAATGCAAGAATTTCACTTTCAGCTCTCAGCGCTGAGAACAGAAGCTGTGTGCTCCCTTCAGGTCACGTTAGACTGGGCATACATGAACACACACAGATTGAGTTGTTTGATCCTTGTTGATGTTCATACCTGGAACACCCCGCAGGAGAGAGCCCGTTTCTTAAGTAGGGGAAAAATATGGGTGTGTATAATAAATATATGGAAGTGCAAAAGCTAAACAGAATAAACCCACCTTTGTTTGAGTTTGTGCCAACGAATACAGCCGGACCAGTAAATACAGGAAGATTAAACAAAACGCTTCTCTTTTCTTTCTGACTGGCTTGTCGCGGAGCTTGTTTTGACACAGGTTGTGGAGACCTCCGGGTTTTTATGGCAGGGAATCACAGGACTTATAAAGTCTATGTCAAACGAGGCCTTGACTGTGACAAAGAACCTTCCTGTGTCTCTCATGCGCTTTGCGAGTGGGGAGAGATATGCTTTTACCAAGAATGAAAGTGTTTACTCCTCTTCTTCCCCAAGGCTAATGGGTAACTTCCAAACTGCCGCGAGGGGAACAGTTTGTCTCATCAGAGTTCTGGAGACAAACTTTGCAGAGAATAGCACAGAGGAATAAACAAAAACGAGCCTTTGATGATTCACTCTCTTCAGGTCTCAACAGAAAGTTCGATGCTAATTAAAATGTGGAGCTCTGCGTATCCACCAGGCACACATAAATAGAAGAGGAAAAGAGAGAATTAAAGACGAAAAGAGAAAAAAATGCAACTGAAAAGGCGAGAAACAATGGGCTTCTCTGCTTTCTCGTTCACACCCGTTATTATCAGGTGTGCCCACCCAAGCTGTTACTATGGCAATGTGCTTCCATCTATAAAGGTGCAAAGACACCAACACCCGTTGAATTACTATTGTGACCTGGAAACTCAACCGGAGAGCTAAAATACATTACGATTATATATGATAAACATTTCATATCTTATGAAGCTGCTGCTCAGATATATGCTGTAAACATTATCTTTATGTATTTATGTTGTGTTTTAGAGGGAAAAAAAATCTCAGTATCTTTAAAACAAAATGCATTGAATTGAGAGCAAATTTGCATGAGATATTATTAGACTTGATTTGAGAAAATATCTTGAATTAATGTCTTACCCCATGGGTAAAACAGATCCTGTTTAAAGCATAAACCTCACAAGATTTTGTTAGATTTATGTTAGTAGAAGAAAAAAATTGGATAATATGTTCTCTGAAAACAATTCTTAAAATCTTACATGACACCATTTTTAACTAAACACAGAAAACTTTTTATACTTTTTGGGCATTCATTTACACGGCAATGCGTTTTGGGGGCCTAAAAACGCAAACCTTTGAAAAACGGGTTTCAAAGTGCACGTTTTTGAAAATGGTATCATTATTGTCTCCATGTAATCTACCAAAATGAGAATTAGTGAAATTGATGATGTCATGCGCATACATATTACATGTTTAGTCTATATGTATGTGCGCAGGAGCATAACAGGTTTTTTTTGGTTTTGTTTTTTTACAAAGTGACATCGTGTGAACAGGACGTTTTGAAATAGTTTTGGTCTGTATGTGAAAAAAGTAAAGGAAAAACGTCTCCATTTTAAGTACATTGTTGCGTAAACACCCTGAAAATCAAAGCACAATTTTGTAGTTTTCTAGCAAATATACGGTTTTAAGGATGCTTAGATGTTTATTAAAAAACAAGGAAAAAATTGTGATAAAAATATAAAACAAATACTTTCTAGAACAAAAATGCATTTTTTGGCATGTTTATCATTTGAATTATTTCATAATTTAAATTTTACATTTGTTTTACGACTTTCTTTACAGGGGAACTATAGCTGAATAATAGCACATTTACAGTAATGTTTATTTATGTGCACTGTCCCTGCAAAACAAAAAAACAATAATAATTTTACAGTTAAAATGTGTTTAAAAACTATTTCTTGACAAGACTGGTTTTCAGGGAGTACATATTTAACACACGTGTATTTTGTCTTACTGCACTGGCAGATTTCTTCAAGGGGTGGTTGACTGTTTTTTTCTAGGCTTGATTGTGTTTATGGAGTGCAGTCTAACGTGTTAATGCTTTGTTTTTAAGAAAACGCACTGATCATTTCCTGCTTTTATGAAGCCCCTTCCTCAGAAATATGCGATGGGCTCTGATTGGTTAGATGGTCCAGTGTGTTGTGATTGGGTAAACCGCCTCTAGTGTGCGTCTAAACGTCCTGCCCCTCACCTCAGCGGCATGTGCTCCGGTTGTATTGTAAACAATGGCGTCATCTATATTGCTTATCAATTTGAGCCCGATTGAGATGCAGAGGATATTAGTGAAGAGGATCGCGCAGAAACTGTGCAAGCACCAGAGGCGGACAGTAGTGAAGTATTTTTACTTTACTCAAGTAAATTTAAAAAGTATCTGTAGTTTATCAGAATGTTTTTCTTTGGAAAACTTTACTTCACTACAATCCAAAGCATAATGTCATACTTTTTACTGCATTTCATAAATAAAAGTTGTTGTTTGTTTTCCTTTAATACTTAAGAACATAAAAAATTTAGTACTTTCTTGTACTCAAGTAAATCTTTGAATTACTTTTACTTGAGTAAAAGTAAGAAAGTAATAGATTTCTAATGTAATTAAGTATTAAATGATATTTAATATGAAATGTAGTGCAGTAAAAAGTACAATATTATGCTTTGGAATGTTGTGAAGTAAAGTTTTCTAAAGAAAAACACTCTGATAAAGTACAGACACCTGAAAAGTACTTTTACAGCAGAGTAAAAATACTTCACTACTGTCTGCCTCTGGCAAGCACGGCTCTTAAAGGTTTTTTTTTTAGATACGCTGTTATTTATAAATGCTACTGCTTCTGTTAGCTTTTAATATATGTTTTTTTCCTGATTAAAACTTTAATACAGTACGGCAACCACGCGCGCGTCTTCTCATAGCTATGTGAAAATAAGTGTATAAATGGAACAGTTCATTGTTTGAGCTGAGCTGGTGATCTGAATGAGAGAGAGATGCAGAGCAGGTCGACGCGAGGAACAGGATTGAGAACTGCTGCTTTAGAACATTGATTTTGAAACTTGTGAATCCATTAGAATCGTTTGTGATGTCACAAACCCAGGAAGTAACTCATTGTGTAGTCCCTACGAGCCGTTTTTGTAGGCATTAAACTGCCAGAATTTTAAAAGACGATATCTCCGTTTGCATTGAACTTTCAGCGCCACAAATTTGCAGATATTGTTTATGCTCAAACAGCAACATTATACACTAACTTAAAAAAAAAAGCTAAATCGCAATCAACCACCCCTTTCACTTTTAAACTATAATAGGGGTGTTATTTGGGACCAAGTATAATCGGCTATTATTTATTATACTTTTAAGTATAAGTAATTTAAAACAAGTGGGAAAAAACTGATAAAATAGATAAAATATACTTGTTAAAAATGCACTCTATGAAATTCTTAAAAGTTCTTAACATCTTGTGAAGTGCTGCTTCTCAAAAGATTTATATTTTTTAAAAGATTTTTACTGGAAATCAAGTAAAAAAAAAAAGACTAATTAAGAAGTCTTTTTTTTTTTTTTTGCAGTGCGTGGGTGTACAAAAACTGCTAGTTAGAAACTCATGACTGTAGTCTTCAAATGAAGTCATGCTGCAGAGCACTGGTAAATACAGCATTGAGCAGAGATGACATAGTTTTAGGTCAATTATGTGTGCTGGGGCCGGTCAGACGCAATGTATTTACCCTGTTGGAGAGCAGGTTTGACTGAGTGACATACCCCACTGGAAACCGTGAGAGATGAATGGAGCCTCAGGGGGAAGGGGATCATGGGAACTGAGATAAAACAGTCTCTCACCTTCAGATGCACACACAAACTGACACGCCCTCCGCCACTAATATTCACAATTTTCAACCGTTTACAGGAAGGAAGGCTGCAAATGTCGCATAAAATATAATAATGGCTCTTTCATCATAGCCTTACTGTCGTAATCTCCACTACCCATCCTCTGCATTATGCACATTCATGAGAAACCGCACTAAACCCTGAGGAAACACAAAGCGAGTCAGCACTGTCTTTGTGTATTTACTCTGAATACTCTCCCATTCTCATGCCTGGCTCAATGTCAGCTTCACATTTTAGAAAGAAGTTGTTGAGAAATGAACAAAGCTTTAATATACATCCTCACTACCACAATCACTCCCACTCCCACTTGTTTGCAAGGGCAGTGCTGTGTAGTTGCTAAGGTCTCAAGAGTGGTTGTGAGCTCATTACTACAGATATGTGGTTGCTAGGGTATTTTGGATGATTGTAGGATGGATGCTTGCTAGTCAAAACAGCCCACCCACAAGTCTCTCTGATAGTCTGGCCTCTGGATATGGGTCAGGTCTCAGTGTGTCTAGATTTAAATTTTTTTGCCCAAAAATCCTTAAGAAATGTTCTAGATTCAGTACAAATAAAGCCGATCAACAGCATTTTTGAAAATGTTGATTACTACAGTAAGTAATTTGATCATTCATTTAATAACTTAATTAATTTATTAACTCTTATCCTCCTTTTTAAAAAAAATAAAAAATAAAATAAACTCACTATACACTGCAAAAATGGCAGTGGCCTAATGGTTAGTCAGACTTGTAACCCAAAGGTTACAGGCAGGGATTGTAGGTGGGGGAGTGAATAACCAGCACTCTCTTCCACATTCAATACCACAACTGAGGTGAGACCCTTGAGCAAGGTACCGAACCCCCAACTGCTCCCTGGGCGCTGCAGCATTGGCTGCCCACTGCTCCGTGTGTGTGTGTGTGTGTGTGTGTGTTCACTGCTCACTGCTGTGTGTGTGCAGACTGTGCACTTGGATGGGTTAAATGCAGAGCACAAATTCCGAATATGGGACACCATACTTGGCCACATGTCAAGTCTTTTCCTTTCCTTTGAATATATCTATGTAAAGATATATTCAACTTTACACCATGAACCCTAAAGCTGAAATGATACACTGTTGCAATAAAGTTATTATAAAATACTATAAATTTACAAGTTTAAAACTTCTGCTTCATTCTAAATGTCTCAACCATAAAAATAATTTGTGGTAGTCAACATTCAATAATCGTTTCAGAAAGAAAAAAAGTCACACCTCTCCAAAGCAAGCTGCATGATTTCAGCTATCATTCATGTCTGTGGCACAAACTGTGCAGGACACATTATTCTTCAAAATGTAATATTTAGGGTCAGTTGTATAAAAATCCATTTTGCATTGAGCAACAGAAACGGTGATGCTTACTTTAGCAAACAAGAGTAAAAATGCAACATAAACTAAATATTCAGTCCCCTCAAGCTGAAACGGCTTTAGTTTAACAGTGGATCATTTGTCTATTTTCTACCTGGGTAACTTCTTTATTTATGATGCGTTACTAAATGTACAGAAATCAGGCTAATAACTTGGGCTGTTAGCGAGCAGCAAATGATAAATGTGACAATCCAAACAACAAGTAGAGCAGCCACGCGGAAGCCACCGTCGCTAATCGTGTGCCCCTGGTGCAGTGTTACACACTTCCCCACCACCCTGCACACTTTCTGCTCTCATACTCTTCATTTTCATAAAGCGGTGTAAGTTCACCTCATTTTATCCCCAGATGACTGAGCAGACATCCTCCACAGCTGTGCTACAACCCAGTGCTTGGCTGACTGAGCTGTTGACTGCACTCTGTGGCGATGAACGGTGTTGCTTCATGAGTGCTTATCGATAATAAACTCAGGTTTGGTAGCCTTAGCAACAGCTGAGTGAAAAAATTATTATTATTTTTTTTTTTTACTGCTGAGCTGTGCTTCAAGACTATTCAAATTGTTGACTAAAGTGTTTCATTTTTCATAAGATAACTCTTTTCTTAAAAAAGTCTCTTTGGAAAAACATGCCTTTACCTACATTGTTGCATAATTAAATTTTTTTTTAATCTTTTATAGATTATAGATCGATTTTTATGCGGTTCTTTGCACAAAACTAAGTTATGTCCTCAAAACACAAGTACAAATACATTTTGACATGTGCATCACATAACCAGCTCCATATGTATGGCTTTTCTGACATAGTAAACTCGCTCGTTAGCTCACCTGGTACAGCACTGAACTTGTGATGCGGAGCCTTTGAAACACGATAGTATTTCCTGTTTTGTGATGGTAAATTTGAGACCTTTTTAACACCGCATAAAGAAAATTTAAGGAATAAATACAACGAAACACAATGTCAATATGGTTTCTAAATGTAAATGTCTTATATTAGCAATGTTTAAGTTTGAAAATACAATTTCCTACAGGTCACTTTTACTTTTTAATTTATTTTCCCAAAAATTGCTTGATTTGAATAGCTCTGCTCCAAACAACTAGATGTAAAAATAACTTTTACTGTAACTTCTGATCATCTTGATTTCATATGATGCGATTTCAAGTTTTCCTTTCTCTTTGGAGTGTTACAAGCTGATTGTGCATAGATAAGATCCCTGAAGTTGCAAAGACTAAAGTCACAAACCCAAAGAGATATTCTTTATCAAAGTTAAGAGTCAGCCACGCCTACCTAAAACGGCTCGTTCTAACACGCCCCCACATATCTAGGTCACTATGTGGGAATATTTGCATAATGCGCCCAAATGTTCACGCAAAGAAAGAAGGCGTGGTTTCAGTAACCGCAGTTAGTGTTGAAGCAGCCATGTCAGGGAGACGCTGTGTGTTTCTAGGCAAAAGCAAAAGCACTTTATTTGGCCTTCCGAAAGTAGATGCATTTAGGAATCTTTAAGATTACTTACAACAGAACAGCAATGCATTTTATGGACGACCGTTTCGTGAACCTAGGAGAGGAGGTAATTCTGACTTTGCTATGACAATCTGCGCTTCTGAATCAGTTACTGTTTTGTTATTAGTTTAAGTATTTGCTATTGACTGTTCAAATGCGGAGTTTTGAGCATTGTGTGTGTGTGTGTGTGTGTGTGTGCGTGCGCGAGAGAGAGCGGTGTTTGTGTGTGTGTGTGTGCGTGCAAGACACATCACAGTGGAGTCAGCTGTCTTAACCGTGGCTTGTGTGCTGCAAACACATATTCATCACTGTGTCTGTCACGCGACTCTGTTCCCCTTTCGGGCTCTGTCTTCACATTTATTTTGAAAGATGAAGCTCGCGATTATGGTAAGGAGCGTTACATTTCCGATGCGTGCTTGTGGTGTTCGGCCAATCAAAATGCACTGGGTCAGCTGGCCAATCAGAGCAGACTGCGCTTGTCGGAAGGAGGGACTGTAGAAAACGACGAGTTTGAGAGAGGCGGGGCATAGAGGACCCCCAAAATAATGTACAGTATTTGAAAAATAATGTGTTTTTTGAACATTAAAGCATGTCAACATTCTGTTACACCAAATACACAAAATAATGATCTTTAAAAAAGCATCATATGACCCCTTTAAAGATGTTTAGATATTTGTATTGGAAAAGAAGAAAAAATACTAAGGAAGATGTTAATTATTACAGTGCATTCAACATTTAATGCCATGACTTTATGAAATTTAAGACTTCCTGCTCCGATTTAAAGGGGTCATCGGATGCAAAATTCACTTTTCAAGTTGTTTGAACATAAATGTATGTTGGACGTGTGTGTACACATCTATCCTATAATCATAAAAATCCATCCAGTGTTTTTTTTAAATCCCTATTTTAAAATCCCCTTTCTCAAACCAGGCTGTTCTGAGATTCCTGTCAGAATGACATAGTTCTGTACAGGCCCCTCCCACGATAGTTGATTGACAGTAGTGTTTCAGCACAGACTGGACTGGTGTCTTACCTTAGACCCACCCTGAGTGAGCTGTCATCAGTCCGCCATTGTCTTGACCAGGGGTGCCCAAACTCGGTCCTGGAGGGCCGGTGTCCTG
>NW_015505213.1:1024094-1033418 GCF_001515645.1 Sinocyclocheilus grahami | reverse complement strand
GGCAGGTGTGTTGAGGCAAGTTGGAGTTAAACTCTGCAGGACACCGGCCCTCCAGGACCGAGTTTGGGCACCCCTGGTCTTGACTCTGGTGCAGGGGAAGACAAGCTGTCTTCGATTACGCGATTGAGGTGCTTTATTGTTGGATGTAATAATGAATTTAGCAATCGTCATTTACTCCCGACATCTGAGCTGCTGAGGACAGAGGATTAACGTTACTTTCGCTTTGAAGTGAATGCGCCGATCCCGATCAGTCTAAATGCATCTATGTTCACTCGAATCCTTCGTGATCCAGCCTCATCTACAGAAGAAGTGAGTATAAGGGTTTTTTATGAATCTTTGCAAATCACCTTTCATAATAATGCGCTAATTAGCAAGTTTCACGATGAATGCGGCTAAAGTAAACAGTCTCTCTGAGAGCAGCTCGGAAGAGAGGGGCGGGGCCAGCAGAGCTCATTAACATTTAAAGCAACATGGACTATAATGGCTTGATAAAAACAGAGCTGATTTTGACCAGTTTAAAAAGGTGTTTTTTGCACTAACATTGAAAAATTTTAACCAAAGTATGTTATAGACTTTTAATTAAGATCCTAAAGAATCATATCAACTTGTGCAAAATGAGCATCCGATGACCCCTTTAAGTACTTTTAAGGCCTTGAGGCCTTGTGAATGGGCGAATTAAGACTTTTTAAGACCGGCAGAAAACCCTGCATGAGTCACAACACTCAATAAAAGGGTGGGGAAAAAATGCACTTTAGCTCATGTTTGCTAGTGTAGGTGGTTCGTCATTTTCAAATGCGATTAACATTTTTAGCGCCACTCACTGGACAATTCATTTGATGCATTTTAATTATGAGAACTGCTGAGATGCATACAACCAATGTAATAAAACACTGCCAGATTCACATGCATCTGTTTCAGTTTAAAATGTCCACTGAGTAACGCTAAAAGCATGTTCATTTCACTTTGGAAGTTGTCGCAAAGCATGCAAGAAGCAACATAGTATAATTTCGCAGAAATGTCACAGGCATGTTTTTCCAGGAAACTTGGGTTGTTATCTGGACTTTTTTTTTTACCTACCAATTCGTAAAAAAGCAGGTATCACACTGCTAGTGTCAACTAGCATGTTGAAAATATGCCTATAGCAGGAATTCTGACAGCCGTGCTAGAGCTCACAAACCAATGAGAAATCTGTCAGCAGGGCACCTGGAGCAGGGCACGCAGCCCTCCGCAGGGAGAGGAAGCACGTCTGTGTTCAACTAGCCTTGAATGTGGATGGCTGAAACGGTAACAGGAAGCTGCATTGATGCGATTGCTTAGTGTTTGTAGTCTTGACCTGACTGCATGTTTATTTCCCACATTTGTGCATGCAGAGAATTTCAAACACAGCATTAGCCACTGGCAGCTTAATACCAGCAGTCTACTGTAATAAACACCTCCAAACAATAACAACATTTTCAGATATCTCTATGGCAACTGCTCATTTTTTCTCCAATCTAGAGGTTAAATCCTGCTGGTACTGATTGTACTTCTAAACTCATCTGGACTTCACGCCGTTCCTGGCATCTAGTTTTAACAATGTCTCTCTTTCAAAATCTGTGCTTTGCTGTCAACAATATGCACAGGCATACATCTGAGGACTTTGAACCACCTGAGCTTGTTAATTGTTGATTGGTTGACACTTAATGTTAAGTCTGGCTATGTACTGTACTTCAAATACACTTTCACTGCAGTACATTTCTAGAAAGTATGCATGTATTTGATTATTTGAGTGCACTTAGCACATGACAGGCTTGTTTGCAATCTGTCCTCTAACATGACATGCTAATGCTACGTCATGTCTATGACAGACATTTGGTTAATCTCCTACTTGCAAAGTTGACATGCTCTACATTAGCATGACATCAGTAACTGTTGTTGAAAACCTGTTCCCTGCATGTCATCCTCACACCCCGCATTTACATGTTGAATGATCTGACCTGATTCTTGATAACACAGGCATATTTATCAGATTTTTCTTGGAGTGAAAAACAAGTCTTTTGAGTTAAACTGAGAGACACAGTACAAAAAAAGTGTTTCTTATTGTATCACATAATCCATATTGTCTATTTTGAATACCAGTGGCTGTGTTGTGCGCCAGCAAAAGCAAAGCTCTTTGTGGAGGCTTCACAAAACAGTCTAGGAGTCCAACGGACTGCCATTTATTACAGTACAATGTCTTGTGACCTAAATGAAGCAGAGATTATACAGTATATACAATAGCGGCAATGTGGTGCGTGTGTTTGAATGCCCTGTGATTATGTAAATGCAAAGCATGCTATAACAAAGATATACCTCCGGTTAAAACAGTGAATACTTTTTCCGCATTTGAACAAGGCAGAATTCAAGCGCTGTGGTTTTCTAATTTATGCTGCTAGCCTAAAAATGCATTGCAGGTTTTTAAAAAATATTAACAATTAAAGAAAACTAAGAACACAAGACAAAGAAGCGGTTAACCGTCTTTAGGGAGTGTGTTACTTTTCATCAATATCTAAGATTTTATTCTGTTGTGCATTTATCAACATTAATGTTTTAGCCACATATCTTAATGCGGTAACACTTTACAAAAAAGGTACATGAATAATACCTGAATTAATACTTACTTTAGCATGAACTCGTGATTAGTGAAGAGATGAGCTAATCATGCACCAATGAAGAGTTACCCGCAAAGGGTTAGTTCATCCAAAAATGAAAATTCTGTCATTAATTACCCACCCTCATGTCGTTCCAAACCTGTTCATTTTCGGAACACAAATTAAGATATTTCTGATGAAATCCGAGAGCTTTCTGACCCTGCATAGACAGCAACACAACTACCACGTTCAAGGCCCAGAAAGGTAGTAAGGACATTCTTAAAATAGTCCATGTGACATCAGTGGTTCAACCGTAATTTTATGGAGCTATGAGAATTTTTTTTGTGCGCAAAGAAAACAAAAATAATGACTTTATTCAACAATTCTTCTCTTCTCTGTCAGTCTTCGACAAGCATTCACAAGAGTACCACAATGCATGCTACTCCTTTAAAGGGATAGTTTACCCAAAAATTACAATTTTGTCATCGTTTACTCATTCTCATGTTGTTCCAAACCTGTATGAATTTCTTTCTTTTGTAGAACACAAAATAAGATATTTTGAAGAGTGTTGGTATCCAAACTTGGTTGCTGCTAACCAATGACTCCCATCCTCCAAAATATATTTTTAACCAAACAAGGGTGAAAGGGGGAGAAAATGACAGAATTTCATTTTGGCTGAATAATTCCTTTAGTCAAGGCCTAATACAGTATAGTTGCCTTTTTTTTTCAATATATTAATGCTACTCCTTTAAAGGGATAGTTTACCCAAAAATGACAATTTTGTCATCGTTTACTCATTCTCATGTTGTTCCAAACCTGTATGAATTTCTTTCTTTTGTAGAACACAAAATAAGATATTTTGAAGAGTGTTGGTATCCAAACTTGGTTGCTGCTAACCAATGACTCCCATCCTCCAAAATATATTTTTAACCAAACAAGGGTGAAAGGGGGAGAAAATTATGACAGAATTTCATTTTGGCTGAATAATTCCTTTAGTCAAGGCCTAATACAGTATAGTTGCCTTTTTTAAAATATATTACATATTAAATTATTAAACATTAATGACTTTATTCAACAATTCTTCTCTTCTCTGTCAGTCTTCGACAAGCATTCACAAGAGTACCACAATGCATGCTACTCCTTTAAAGGGATAGTTTACCCAAAAATTACAATTTTGTCATCGTTTACTCATTCTCATGTTGTTCCAAACCTGTATGAATTTCTTTCTTTTGTAGAACACAAAATAAGATATTTTGAAGAGTGTTGGTATCCAAACTTGGTTGCTGCTAACCAATGACTCCCATCCTCCAAAATATATTTTTAACCAAACAAGGGTGAAAGGGGGAGAAAATGACAGAATTTCATTTTGGCTGAATAATTCCTTTAGTCAAGGCCTAATACAGTATAGTTGCCTTTTTTTTTCAATATATTACATATTAAATTATTAAACATTCATAACAGCGAAAGATTAAATTAGCTCTCCATTTTAAATGTTCTTGCATTAATTTGTGTCACTCTCTAGGCTGAGTAAGTTTTGACTTTCTGTGCATTTACTTCATCAGCAGAGCCCTGGTTCAGATTTCTGACTTTATTACTTCTCTGGTGGCAGCTCTTCTACGAGCAATGATTCACTGCGGCTGTTTTCTGCAGTCCGGCCCTGTTTCGATTCTCCTCAGGCCAGAGACACCAAAATAGTGTTTGTGGAATTTGACCGTAGTACTGCAGAACCCAGTGCTTTTGTGTGTGTCAGTGCCTGTGTATGTCTGAGTGTGTGTGTGTTCACTGGGGGGGTATGAGAGGAATTTGAAACGTTTAGTGTAGCGGTTGTAACAACGCTGCCAGGTCTTGGGTGAGTGACACTGTAAATGGGCAGCATATGAAAACACAAGTCTGTGCGTGAATCCAAACATAATATGAATGTGTGAACGTGTGTGTATGTCACAAACAGTGCAAGACAGCCCTAAGGGCAGATTCCAAAAGGTGAAATCACATGGTATGATGACATGTATGCCTGGAAACAATAGAAAACAGAAACAATGTAAAATTTTCTCACAGGTGCCGTATGTACTGTAAACCAGGTTCGGAATTGAACAGGGGCCTGGAGCAAAAATGGCATCAGAATGAACACAAATGAACCAAATTCCAGATAAGGGGGCAAAAATGCCTCTGCATAATTAAACAAATTATGCAAATTAAACAAAATGTATTACTGCTGGAATGATTAAAATGCATGAAAAGTGTCAATTACAACATTACATTTACTGTAGATTTGCAAACGTTGCATCAGAATTCCATTTACGCGTTTTTTTCCAGAGTTGTGCATTATAACCAATCACGCATGTTTCTGTTGAGCTTATGAATGCAGTGGCCAATCAGAAGCCTTTAGATTAGTCACTGCTGAATTTGTCAAAGTTTTTTTTTGTGCATACTGCATACGTTTACTTATTAATTGTGCACTCATCACACAAATGTTCTCATTATAAACAACAAAGTGGAGGTAGGATGCAAGTAAAAGTTTCGTTTTTCAGCATAGTCAGCTTTACTTATTATAATGGGAGTTGTGCACAATTACTTTTGTAATTGTAATTGGTTGAATTTAATTGTTTCATTTGTACACGGCAGTCATAAATTTTGAGTTCCCAGTAGAAACTTTTTAACTGAAATTAACCCTCAAGTCAGAGTTCTAACCACAACAACCCCTTCTTCAGAATCCAATATGGCGGCTCATTGCATCAACAGAAGTGAAACAATAGAAATACGTTGTTTCCTTAGCACTTCTGTTTATCTGTATCTCAATAAACTCAGTGCTGCACACAGTACTATCCAACCTCTATCTGTGGACATAATGCTGTGGCCTTATCTGAGCAAATTCCACTCTTGTTGTTGACAGGTATTGGTAATAATGGACACGTCCATCTTAGGTTTCCGATTTGTGTACTGGAACGCAATCAACTTGGGTCATTCCCAACTCCGATGTCTGACTTCCAAGGTAAATGCAGGTAAATACAGATACTTTTATATAAAGTTCTGTCCTAAAACACTAGATGGCGCAGGCTGATATAATCAAATTACTCGCATGGCGCAGCTGGTTTTAGTTGCATCAACAGCCAGTGAGCTTGCTGTTCAACATTCAAATACTTGGCTAGTGTTTGCTGTAGTAGTTGCAGCGCACTTAAGAAACCCTCCACCTTCCCCAGCTCCACCTGTATAGATCTGGTACAGGTTATTTCATGTATGGTGGATATTTCATGTATGCAGCAGCAGTATTTCCTACATGCTCACAGCAACATGTCTCTGGATGTATTGGCAGTAGCAAGTCTCGGTACTTCCTCTGCAACAGCAGCATATTCTGACAAGATAATTAACATTGTTACATATATTACCATGTTAAACTTTCCAAGAGTTGTCATTGCAGAAATAAACTATAAAAATTGCCCTTCGAAAAGTAAAAAATGCCAATGGAAATCAAATCCAGCGGGCAAATATTGCCTCTTAATGGAAAAGTACATTTCTGACCCTGCTGTAAACTGTCCTCTAGTGCAACTTACAACGGCAATTGCAGTCTGAACTCATCAAAAAAGTACACGTTATAGTAATTTCTGTCACAATTCAACTTCTTTTCAATTGACCCTCCGGGCTTGTAACTTAAAGTTCAACCACTGGTGTCATAACATTTCTTAAACTTCTCTAGGGAGGACCAGGGGTTGCTGGCCAGCAGACAGCTAACTGTGTCGGCCTCCCTGGACATCTCTCTTACTTGTTTGGGATGTTATTGAGCTGCACAGGGCTGCTAGAAATGGATCAATGGCATCTCTGTCAGGTGCTCCTCTGTGCTAAATGTTAGTCGCCCCATACAATAGAGTCTCTGTTCAGACAGGAACAAGCTCTTCACAACCTCCAAAGTAGAGACCTGCACGGGACGGATTTTTCAGTCCCGCTCCCGCAAGGTTCTGTCCCGCGCCCGCCCGCTCCCGCAGAAATATATCTTATGTGGTCCCGCTCCCGCCCGCGACATTCATGTTTTGACCCGCTCTCGCCCGCATAAAAGTCATCTATATGGATTTTTTTTCAGTACATTGATTTTACCAGGAAACAAAGTTTAGTTTAAAGGTTGTAATCTTTTAATATGTCAGTCACAATTATAGTCAAATTTTATTTGACCTTTTAACACAAGTAAAAATTTGCAAGTACAGTAAGAAAACTGTACTGTAAGTTACACTGGCAACAAAATAAGGTCCCATTACTTAAAGTTAGTTAGTGAATTAACTAGCAGTAACAACAAGCAATACAGCATTCATTAATCTTTGTTAATGTTAGTTAATAAAAAGGTTAGCTGAGGATCATTAAATAATACTAGAAAATACATTTGGTTTTAATAATGTAGTAAATGTTGAAATTAACATTAACTAAGATTAACTAAATAACTTACATTGTTACAGTTTTTTATTACTTTACTGGATTTGTTTTACTTTTGTTTAAAAAAGTGACAAAAAATCTGCCAGTGCAGTAAGTCTATATAAAATTCTGATATAATTTACTCACCTTCGCGTTGTTTCGAATCTTCATGTTTTTTTTTCTTCTGCTGAACACAAAAGAAGAATGTTTTTGAAGAAATTTTGAAGAATGTTACAATTGTTTTTGCCCAATAGAGACCAAAACAACATTTGTTCTTATTAGCAAATTTATAGTAGGGCTGGACAATAATTCAATATCAATATGTATCGCAATATAATTTTTTTCAATAACGGTGATATGATTTTTAAACACATTTCCGATATTTCGATATACATTTCCCATACATTGATTTATTTGTGCCGTTTGACTTCGTTGAATAAACATGAGAACTGCACATTTCAAAATCATAACACAGCGCGGGTGTTTTATATGAATGTATCTCTTTTTTAATGATTTTTAATGTTGTTTAAAAATTTATCTGAAATAAAAAGCTTTTGTAACATTATACACTATTCCATTCAGTATAATTTGTATTATTTTTTTGGGAAAGACATTATAGAAATTAATACTTTTATTTAGCAAGGATGCTTAAAATTGATCAAAAGTGATGATTAAGGCATTTATATTGTTACAAAAGATTTCTATTTCAGATAAATAGTGTTCATATCGATATCGGAATTATATCGTATCGACCGAAATTAAGAAATATATCGTGATATCAATTTTGATCATATCGTCCAGCCCTAATTTATAGTGAGCAAATTATGTCCGAATTTTCATTTCTGAGTGATCTATCGGTTTAATATTTTGTGCAGAGTTGATTCACAAGTATGTTTACCTATTTTAAAAGATTTTTTAGATATTTTAACAGGAACATTAAACAAAATACTTATTAAGGATTGGATTTTATGCAGTGGTGTCTATTCCTGTTGGGCTGTTTGTGTTCAGCATGTAAATTACCTGAAATATCATGGGAAAAACAACAAATACAACAGTGGTTGGTCTTTACCTGTTGGTAAAGTTCCAAGATAGACAGCCAGAAGTCTGATTTTGCGAGACTACTTGGATGTTGTCAAAAGTACCTAAAGATTTTTGGGGGAAGGCTGGTCGTAGATTGGAAACTGCAACCCTCTACATTGCGAGTAAATCACTCGCATATGCGACTAAACCTTTACTCTGGGCGACTAAATGATGTCTAATATTAATCAATGGCTAATCAATTCTCAGATTTTACTCGCCAGTGTGTGAGTTGGAGGCTAAGCATAAGTTTAGCACAGATATATTTTCACTCACAGAACACTCTGACTGAGCGCTTCAGAGTTTCACTCTCCATCAAGCGATCTGTGCTATTTTCCAGTTCATCTGAATGGATGCGCAGCACACCTGTATTTGACATACCGTAAACTCTAGTGTGAAGGAGCACGACTCTCTGTCGCTTTGTCTCACACACGCAGAGAGAGAGAGAGAGAGAGAGAGAATTCATAAGTTTAGCACAGATATATTTTCACTCACAGAACACTCTGACTGAGCGCTTCAGAGTTTCACTCTCCATCAAGCGATCTGTGCTATTTTCCAGTTCATCTGAATGGATGCGCAGCACACCTGTATTTGACATACCGTAAACTCTAGTGTGAAGGAGCACGACTCTCTGTCGCTTTGTCTCACACACGCACAGAGAGAGAGAGAGAGAGAGAGAATTGACGCGCTACATGTAAACGATATTCTTTGTTGTATTTTCCTGTGAAAATAACAGAGTTCCTTTGGAATTCTTCAGCTTTTAAGAACTGCTGGGTTTTCCGGTAGTAGGGCGGAACTAATGCGCAAACGGCAATCTTATTGGCTGGCGTTCACCTATTATCATCCCTGTTTTGATTTCAGCAAATCAGTTCGAGCGAACGCACACAACCTGATTAATATTCATGAATACAGCAGCTCATTAATTCTTAGTGCATTTTCTATTGTTCTTCTTAGTAGAATTCGTATCATTATTATCTTATCAGTATTTTTGTTAGTTTTTTCCAAATTTTGCTTTTACAGAAACACTAAATGACCAAAAAAGCACCACCACCAGTCTAGTTAAAATGTTCAGTTAAAATGACTAATATGCATTCAAACATGGTTATCAAGTTTCAATTTTAATTACTAAAGTTCTATCATTAAATAATACTTGATTATCATATTATAATGCTTGACTGACTGATGTTAAGAGTTGACTTTCAGATATTTAAAAAACTGTGCCATTTTACAAACATTTATTATA
>NW_015505213.1:1022673-1023914 GCF_001515645.1 Sinocyclocheilus grahami | reverse complement strand
TATATATATATATATATATATATATATATATATATCAGTCTGGCGAGTAAACTAAAAAATTTACTAGCCAATGGCAATTCAATTGCCAAGGTGTCGTAGAGGGTTGAACTGGGTTCTTCCACAAGCACTAAAACAAGATGAGTCAATAAGTCATACAGTGAGCTAACCATCACCACTAAAGGCGGGCATACACGGTGCGATTCTGAAGGTCGGAACGTCATGAGCTCTGGCACATGTCTTTTTGACACTTAAGTCAAAGCTTAAGACTATTCTTAAGAGCATTTCTGAGAAGTTTTATACATACGGGCCCTGGTGTTTTCCTTACTGAATTAAATATCCTATACCAGGTGTGCCCAATCCTGTTCCTGGAGATCTACCATCCTGCAAAGTTCAGTTCCAACCCTGATCAAACACACCTGAACCAGCTAATCAATCTCTTAAGGCGGGCATACACGGTACGATTCTGAAGGTCGGAACGTCATGAGCTCTGGCACATGTCACGATTGAGTTTATACGAAAATCGTTCGGAAGCAGTTGTGTGTGACTGCTTCCGAACGATTTTCGTATAAACTCGATTGTTTATTGCAGTGGTAGTAAACGAATTTACTACGATTTTACAAACTCTGACGTAAGCATTACGTTTCGCGCCATTCATAAAAATATGGATTCTGAGGACGAAATAGTTTTCTTTGTGGCAGGCGGTTTGTGACGTTCAAAAAAAATAAAAAAAAATAAATGAAAACAAAGGACATGGCAAAGAGAATGGCTGAAAAGCATGGACTTTCTGTTCTTCATAAAGAACTCGAGGGAGTAGGCCATTCTGAATTTCTGATCGTTTTGCCGGATATACAACAGGCATATTCATTCATAAAGCTGAACGGCAAATTTGGCACATTCGGAATAACAAATAAAAAATAGAACTGTATAATTAAACTAAAATTATTATAGACTAGGCGGACTTTCTGTTCTTCATAAAGAACTCGAGGGAGTAGGCCATTCTGAATTTCTGATCGTTTTGCCGGATATACAACAGGCATATTCATTCATAAAGCTGAACGGCAAATTTGGCACATTCGGAATAACAAATAAAAAATAGAACTGTATAATTAAACTAAAATTATTATAGACTAGGCCTACATGGTTTTTGTCATCTTCTGATTGGTCAACTTCAGATGGATCGCCAAATCGTCTCGTTCAACCGCACATACGCCACGAATTTAAACCGACAGCATCCGATTTTT
>NW_015505213.1:984978-1019764 GCF_001515645.1 Sinocyclocheilus grahami | reverse complement strand
ACGGGAGGTGCTCGTAACGTCTCGGATCGGCCCGTAATTCTTCTCACATGGTACGAGCCGCAAGCATCTGTGATTTTCTCCCGAGAGAAAAAAAAATCGCCAGCGAGCTCATACGCCCGCCTTAAGTCTGTAGATGCTGCAAGTACTGCTATCCATCAGCTAAACAGGAGAGCCGGTGAGATTTTAACTTGAGATTTAACACAGTTTATTTCATGATGGATTCCAGGTGTCAGATGGAATATTTCAAATATTCTGTGGCTCGCACTAGAATGTCTTAAGCTTCGCTTAATCAATTTAGGATGTTTCCCGCCTTAAGTCTGTAGATGCTGCAAGTACTGCTATCCATCAGCTAAACAGGAGAGCCGGTGAGATTTTAACTTGAGATTTAACACAGTTTATTTCATGATGGATTCCAGGTGTCAGATGGAATATTTCAAATATTCTGTGGCTCGCACTAGAATGTCTTAAGCTTCGCTTAATCAATTTAGGATGTTTGTCAAAGAGTGCAGGAAATGCTTGGATGCGGGAAAAAAAAGGAAATGAAGGCACATTAGGAAAGGTCAGCCTTCATCAAAATGCATAAGATGACAGTTCAGCTAATTATAAACTGGAAAAGCTATCAAATCCTCTGATTCATAAGAAGATTTCATATTTAAACAGTGCAACCAAATGTGCTTTAACGTTGCTGCAAGTCGTCAAATTTCTGGCAGGTTCGGCAAAATGTCAACCTCTGGGCTGTCTATAATCTTCTGAAGCCATACAGGATACCTTCCCTCAAATTCACAATCAATTACCATCGAAGATTATTTTTAGAGACTTTGTTATGCTCATTTTTCTTTATCAAGCCAAGCCACTAAGCTCTATTTGAACAGCTTGCGAGAAAAGCAAGGCCACGGATCAAGATGCGACTTCTGAGTCATGGCTAAACCACAAAACACCACTGTAGGCACAGCGTGCAACATGCATGTTAGCATTAGCACCATGTTACCATGACAGAACAGCTGTCAGGTGTCTTAAATTAATGATAAAGGGCTTGATTAAGTTTCCCTAAAGCTCATGTTTACTGAATTTGAAGTTTTTGAAGTCATGCTGCAAAGGAATGTCATGTTTGTCGTTGTTATGGTTCTAACACGCTTGTGACATCGAAGGTTGGAAAAAGAACTGTGTTGTGCTTATTTCCCTCTTTCTAGGCCACTTACACACACACACACATTACAGAGGAAGGGAAGAGCCCTTGTCAAGAACAAAAATGTGAGTGTTGCTTTCCCCTTTTCTCTCCCTCTCTCTCTGTACTGGTGGAATGCCCAGATTCTGTATGTTTTTAATTCAATCCTCTGTCTCTACATCAAAAAACACCTCCAAGCTATTTTTCTACCAAGTGTATTTTCAGTCAAATGTTTTTCTTGTTTTTTTTTTTTAATGATGCAATTAAACTGGGCATTTGAACAGTCTGAGGAGATTTCATGAAACAGCTGCGTCACTTTGTGCACTGCATTTTACCACTAAAATATTCGTATTATTCACTAACCACCTGCATTCCAGTTCATCCAGACATTCCTGGCACTGGTATAACACTGCACTATGCAAATGTAAATAAAATCAATGTCATTATTTTCATGCCAACACATCTCCTTTCTATGTAAATTAGGCTTAAATCAAAAAATAAAAAGCACGTTTAGCACACTTTTGGCATATTAAAGAACTGGTTCAAGTACCTGGAATACAGGTTGCTCAGAGGTTCTTGGTTAAATTATGTGGAAGTGCACACTTTGTCAATTATAAACATGTTTCAGATGTTTCCTCTAAATTTCCTCAAGAGAAATAAAAATAGACTCACAAGAGTCAATTGTTGACATACAGAAAATTCTCCCAGAATGTAGTGAGCTGCCTATGCAGCATTTTAAGGCATTATACTGCAGGCATGTTCACAATGAAAAGGATGTTACTAAAAGTTGACATGTTAATTATGCAGCCCCCTAAGATATCTTAACCAGCTTCACATACAATTCTTACGAAGAAAGCAATCCCAGAGTGCAGAGCTCAGTAAAAAAAACAAAAAGGTGGACAAAGCAAGAAAACTGTTGTATTGATTTGTGCCTGACAGACTAATTGTTAGCTTAGCAACAAACTAGCTACTGAAGTCAGTTATGAGCGAAACTGGATATTAATTCTAAATGTTCAAAATTTTGCTTTGATTGAGGCCTTTTATATAAAGATTTCTATTACCAGTCAAAATTTAAATAAGATGTTTAATGTTTTTTAAAAGAAGTCTTTTTTCCTCACCAAGGCTGCATTTATTTGTTCAAAAATACAGTAAAAACGGTAATATTGTGAAATATTATTTCAATTTAAAATAAACATTTTCTATTTTAGTATATTTTAAATTGGGATTTATTCCTGTGATGCAAAGCTGAATTTTCAGCATCATTACACCAGTCTTGACATGATTCTTCAGAAATGAATCTGAAAAGCTGATTTGCAGCTCAAGAGACTATTCTTTTTATTTTTATTCTTTTGAATACGTTTTTAGATTAGTAAGAATTTGATTTTTTTTTTAAATGATACTTTTATTCAGCAAGGAAGCATTCAATTGATCAAAAGTCATAGAAAAGATATTTATAATGTTACAAAAGATTTCTATTTCTTTCTACTTTTCAAAGAATCCTGAAAAATGGATCATGGTTATATTATATTAAGCGTGGAAATATTAAGCAGCAAAAACTGTTTTCAACATTGATAATAATAAGAACCACTATTAATATCACTAATGAGCACCAATAATAATTGATAATAATTAAGCAGCAAAGCAGCATATTAAAATTATTTCTGAAGGATCATGTGACTCTGAATACTGGAGTAATGATGCTGAAAAATCAGCTTTGCACCACAGAAATAAATACAATTTTAAAATACATTAAAATAAAAATATATATTTTAAATTGACAATATTCCTGTTTTTACTGTATTTTTGTTTAAATAAATGCAGTCTTGGTGAGCAAAAAAAGGAGTTCTTTCCAAAATATTATTATTATTATTAAACATTCTAACCTTTTGACCTACAGTGCAACCATGAACGCATTACTCATGTCAAATGTATGTGACTTGTACTGTATGTGAACATTACATTATATATTCAGAGTGTAAAATCTTGAAGTTTACGCGATTGAAAAATCGCGTTATTTCATATCACGATATTATCGCAAATGTAATTAATCGTTCAGCCCTACAAGTGAGGCATAATAAAATTACAATGTACAATTTAAAAACAAAATATTGGTTTTGAGATTTGCTAACAATTACTTTTAATAGTGCTATTAAATTAATGTTTTTAAGATATTTTTAACTTCAAGTTAACATTAGATTATGGCAAAGTTAATCTAAATATAATCTAAAAAATATGGTAAACAGACACAACTGAATATCTAATACTGACTAATACAATAAATTAAAAGAAAAAAGACTAAAAACACTAATATTGTGCATTAAGCAATATGGCACCAATTTTTATCACTTTGCCAATAAGCTAAGAAATTTTTAGTTTTTAAATGTCAATCACAGAGTCCTTGACCAGAATGCTGTAATGTGGTTCTGCAATCTTTTTTATGCCATGTCAGAAGTCGGACTATCCAAAACCAGTCGTATTATGACATCTCAGGTCAAATAAGGATTTTAAACACAATAACCTTCAGCAGACTGTGAATATCTACATGAAGATAAGTTACTAATACTGACATTTATCTAAGCTTCTTTTTAAGCTCCAGTGTCAATTATTCATTCTGACTTTAATGAACAGAGACTCAGTAAGCCACGGTCGATGATTAAACATCTCTTTCCCCAACGGGATCTCAAAGCACACTTTCCCTCCTGCACTTTCATAATGAATCATTTCAGGATATTCCACCAGATATTCTCGTGATCACGGCAGGCAGGCAAAGTGACATGTAACGGCATGTTGCTGTTGCTGTCTGGGATTAGTGATTTTCTTAAACCGGATCTCAAAGCACACTTTCCCTCCTGCACTTTCATAATGAATCATTTCAGGATATTCCACTAGATATTCTCGTGATCACGGCAGGCAGGCAAAGTGACATGTAACGGCATGTTGCTGTTGCTGTCTGGGATTAGTGATTTTCTTAAACAGGTTTAGGGAAGAATGCGAGACCAGCCTAATCCTGCCTAACCCAAACGCACTGATTGCGATCAGCACACAGGGAACATATCAACCATGTCATTATACTCTGTCAAACGTGATTATTGACCTTCCTCACATACTTGTGTCCACTTATAAATGGCCTTGCTTCTTTAAGCGGCTGAAATTGCAGCTGTGCCCTGTTTACCTGCACTTAGAAATACTGTGAAGACTGAGTGTGAGGAATTTGAGCAAACCCAACTATGCATTCGACATACTGCACTAATAGTCCATTAAGTAATAATTACTATAATCAACCACAGCTGGACTCAAATGAAGGTGTAGAACCATCTCCAGGATGATCAGAAGAAATGGACAGCCCCTGAGTTAAATATATGAGTGTCACAGCAAAGGGTCTGAATATTTAGGACCATGTGATATTTCAGTTTTTCTTTTTTAATAAATCTGCAAAAATGTCAACAATTCTGTGTTTTTCTGTCAATATGGGGTGCTGTGTGTACATTAATGAGGAAAAAAAATTAACTTAAATGATTTTAGCAAATGGCTGCAATATAACAAAGAGTGAAAAATTTAAGGGGGTCTGAATACTTTCCGTACCCACTGTATATATATAAGACCTTAAATGCACATATCCGTCTGCTCTGTCAATCCAATCAAACGCAGTAATGAGCTGGTAAGTGTGGAAAATTACAACCGAAGATGGAAATCCCCTTCTCCCCTTTATGAATGTTTAAAGTCAACATGAAATCAGAATTGATCCTATTTACTTTCTTAATGTTCCCTGTTTTATAGTCAATGATTTATCATCAGTGCATGTTATTCCAAAGAAGAAAATGTTTGTCTTCGTAATCTTTCAGTGACTTTCAGCTGATCTCACAGGATATTGGTTAACGTTAACCAAAGTTTGTTAATTTTAACCAATAGCTTTAAATAGCAAAGATTATGGCAATAATATTAAAAAAGAAAAAACCTTTTCAAACTATGTAGCATTTCAGAAAAAAAAAAAATAGAATCAATTCCTGATGGATAAAATCAATTTCAGACCTTTTATTCTCCCTGAATATCCAGCCTTACTCAGAAATACATCACAGTAACACAAAGTCACATCTGAAATCTGTGTGTGCAGAGTACATGTGTTGCTCTGCTCTATTTTTATGTTAAATATGAACTTTTTCAGCCTGTTAAAAACATCTGCTCTTTAGAACCAAAAGCACTGAGTCATTGTTTTGTCTCAGTGGAGTAAGTGTCTAATATCTAACACACCTATGCTTCTCAGCTGCCCTTGAGTTAGCTTTGGCAAAGACAAATCAACCAACAACACAAAGTGTCACTCAAAATATGATTATACAGTGTTGAGGAAACAAGGACTTGTTTTAAGACTTCTCCAGCTTGTTTGAAGTTCTTTCCTGATTTTCCTAAATAAACATAAACCTGTTTTACTCTCCTGGTTGAATCTCATGAAGTGCTGCCTCAGACATATAAAAAAAATACACACTTCAGCCTTAAATTTTTATTTATCACAAGAGAGAAGCAATTAATAACTGTCTGTCAAAGTGTGTCCTGCTTTAAATCCAGAGGCAAATCAATGCTTCAGACTGCACAGGTCATTTTTCTTGGTGTAATTGAGTATTTGATGGCATAGTGACTCCATGGCAGTGAGGCATTTCCCTTCAGTAAACTGAACATCCATCATCTAGAGGTCTAGGAAGGAACAATTCAGAACATCTTCACCAGGACACGATGGCCAAGTGAGACGTTCCTTCTCTATACCACTCAATTTTCTCTTGCTGACTGTCTGCACTTTTATTTTCATTTTCTAAATCTCTGTACTTTTGACTCTGCTGGACCTGACCTGCACTTTAAAGTTCCTCCCTTCATGGGTGGAAAAGCACCAGATGGAATTAGTTTAAATCACTTGAACAGGTTGCAACCGCAATGACAAGGACGGTTTCCAGCTCTGCTACCGGTTGTTTTAGAGCTCTTTATTCCTCAGTTCCAGATAAAATCTCTTTTTGTCAATGGTAAGCAGTTCTTGCACAGACAAGCGAGCAGACAACTTGAGGGGTGAGGAAAACTTCAGGTGGATTCTCTTTTTCTCTCCAATCATTCAGTTCAGTGAATTCTAAGAGCTCTATTTTGCTCTTCGTGTTGACACACTCATATATTTACAATGTCCAAATTCTGTGTGTGCATGCCTTTAAAAATGACTGCAGCATGAAATTGGGTTGGCAACTAATCCTGCAAAGTATCTGCAGATATATTCTTACTTTAAATGTGGAATATGTAAACTTGGTACTTATTTAGATGTTATAATACTTTTGTTCTGCTATGGATTGCACAGACAGAACCGATCCAGTACTGTACTGATCCTTGCATCAAACAACAATTGATAGCCTATGAAAACTAAACTGATGTATTTAGTTCTGTTACCACGTAGGCTGATGGGATTAACTGCACAGGGTGTTGCAAACTCCTGCTTTAAACATGGAGACACCTGCTTGGCAAGTCAAGTTATATCAAGCCATGTGAGATTAACTTTTAAAAAGTATTATTTGTGCATTGAATATTAAACCCCTTAAAACAGCCAGAATAACTATCATCTCAATGACAGCAGTGTCTAAAAAGTGTGCCTTTGAACACTTCTGCAGGTTTACTGTAGCAAGAATAGTAAAGACTGAGGCATAGTAATAAAACTCTGGTAAATGTTTGTGTTACTTGACACTGTCAAGCCAGGTTTCATATACCTGCTGTAGGCAATTTACAAATGTGTATGCAATATGAAATTGCAATGACTGTGTGATTTTTTTTGTGGTAATTTTTATTTTTAAAGATCACATTTCACTTTTGTTCAACTCAGTGACATGACACTATTATTATTATTATTATCTATTTCACTTCTCAAAAATACATTAAAGGGTTAGTTCACCCAAAAATGAAAATTAGGCTGCGTTTTACTCACCCCCGAGGCATGCTAGGTGACTTTCTTCTTTCAGACGAATCCAGTCGAAGTTATATTAAAAATTGTCTTTGATCTTTCAAGCTGTTTAATGCCACTCAGCGGGTGTTGCATTGCTTCAGTCCAAAAGAACTTAAATAAAAAGCGCCCATCCATAAAAAAAGTGTCTCACACGGCTCCGGGGAGTGAACAAAGGCCTTCTGTAGCGAATCGATGCGTTTTTGTAAGAAAAATATCCATATTCAAAACGTAATAATCACTTGAATCTATCTTGCGCTCACTTTTGTAAACAGAAGCAGTTCTGGGGGAATGACGTATGAGGTCGGCTTTGCGCATGCGCCGCTCAGAAGTGACGCACGTGGAAGCGCAGCGGAGAGATCAAAACAAAACAACAGTCAAGAAATAGAAGTACAAAACGAGGATTTGTAAAGAAGAATGTCAGAGGATTTCAATATAAGTCAAGAGGAGACTGGTTTTCCTTTGCTAAAGTAAGGAAACTTTGCTTCCTTTGCTCCTGTAAACAAATGTTGGTTTTCACGAGACTCACCGGCGCAACGCTGACCTCATACGTCATGCTCCCGGAACTGCTTCTGCTTCTGCTAACTGTTGGCGCAAGCTACATTAAACTGATTATTACATTTTGAATATGGATATTTTTCTTACAAAAATGCATGGATTCACTACAGAAGGACTTTGTTCACCCCCCGGAGTCGTGTGAGACACTTTTTTTTATGGATGGGCGATTTTTATTTCACTTCTTTTGGACTGAAGCACTGCAACACCCGCTGAGTGCCATTAAACAGCTTGAAAGATCAAAGACAATTTTTAATATAACTCCGACTGGATTCGTCTGAAAGAAGAACGTCATATACACCTAGGATGCTTAAAGGGTGAGTAAAACGCAGCCTGATTTTCATTTTTGGGTGAACTATCCCTTTAAGAAACCCTATTTTATTACAAAAACATAAAATAAAAATCAATAAAACCCTTTTGTGATGAACAATTTTTTTTTTTTTTGTAGGACCAAATATCAAAAATGTCTAGGTGTGGTGTAGCTGTTCAGCAAGAAAATAAGTATCTAAAATTATCCTTGTTCATTAAAACAACAAAGCAGTTGCTGTTATAAAAGATTTTATGTTTTAAAACATTTGTCTGCCAAATCCAAGTCGGTGTGTTACAGCAGTGTATAACAGCAGTTACAAACAGTTTATAACAGCAGTTGCTGTTATAAAAGATATATATATATTTTTTTTTACATTTGTCTGCCAAATCCATGTCAGTGTGGCCTAACCAATATGCAAGTTGCCAAAAATAAATAAATGAAATAAGTAATTGAGAGGACTCCCCAATGGTTGTGCATCTATCGCTCTCTTCCTCTCTCTCTCTCTCTCTCTCTCGCTCTACATATCATAGGCTACATTTTGTCCATGTCATGCAGAGACACGTTTTGTATTTAGTAGTTTTTGCTTAATGGTTACACCCCTTGACATTTTTAGAGCCATACAAAAATAACTTCTATAAAATGGTATAAATAACATTTTTCAAAAAACAGATGAAACTGACACGAATACAAAGATTATAATTCTAAAAAAACTTTACAAATATTTTTTTTACTTAAATTTAAGATCTCAGGCATGCTTATTTATAATTACACAAATGGATGCTAATTACCTACGACTGATCATAAACCGCGCATTAAACGGATGTGCTTTTCATGGCCTAATGTGCAGCACGTGCGCGAAGAAAATCGTGCTAATATCACAGACTAATAAAAACGCTACCTGTTGGCTAAGTAGCAAACAAACAAACCCCTCAATAGCTTTAAAACATCCTTACCTGATGCACTGGCCCGTATGTCCTTCTGAATAGGCAATGAAGTGTTTATATACAAACAAGCGGAAAGCGGAACTAATATAGTTCAAATGAGGCAAGAGTTTGCATCGAATGTCTCAAACGTTACGCCGAATGGCAAACTTTAGCGCGTCTTCTGACCGCTGGAAAAACAAAACACCTGAGGGGCTTCGCCAAGAGCAAAGGAAGGATTTATGGCTTCAATTCAACGTTTAAAACCGGTTCGTTCGAAACTGCTACCAAGCGATATACAAAACGCCGTTATGATGGCATCAAGTAAAAGAAACGAGATTCAAACATCCACTGCTAACTTTGTGCCTCTCCCACAGCGACACAGAATGAAAGAGCGGGTTCTGGTTACCTGACTCTAGTCTCTTCCTGTTTATGAGGCCAGACCCCTTTTTTCTCTCTTAATAAAAACTCCTTGGCTTGTTCATATTTGTTTTTTGGACTTGTTAAAAATTAACTGCTCATGTGGTGTGCAGTTAAGCAACTGTCGAGTGCTGACCCATTTTATCAGCTGAAGAAAGTGGAGCTTCTAATGTCTAACTTACTGTAACGTTATATTATTTTAAATGAACCTGTTAAGAGAGCTGTCATCCAAAAGCTGTCATGATGTGTCTAGACAAGGAGAAGTGGGCCTTTCCTGAAGAACCACAGTGGAAATAATTCTGTTTTTGCATTTTATTTATT
Source organism: Sinocyclocheilus grahami (assembly GCF_001515645.1). Taxonomy (NCBI): domain Eukaryota; kingdom Metazoa; phylum Chordata; class Actinopteri; order Cypriniformes; family Cyprinidae; genus Sinocyclocheilus; species Sinocyclocheilus grahami. Next base: position 1,010,114 of record NW_015505213.1, on the reverse strand, counting down.
TATTCATTTGTCATTTTTATTGTAATAGCACACACTTTTTTTTTTGTCATCTGAACCTCTTTCACCTAACTAACATATTTACTTGAAATCCCCCTGAGATTTTAAAATAAATATTTTAATAATTAAATATTAAATTTTTCTGTAAAAAGTGATACAACATTTTATATTTAATATAAAATATAATATTTCTGTAATATAAAAAGTTCTCTGACAATGGATAGTTGTGACACGCCGGTAAACGAATATTTCAAGTTTTATTTTGATTTTACATTTGTATTCATTTGATATTTTTATGATTTAATTAATTATTAGCTTTCCATTAAACCTGCAGTTCCTTTACAAAACACAGTTTGGGAAACCTTGATGTAATGTAATGTTTAATGCACTTCATGTTGCTAACAACAATGAATGCAATGTATTTTTTTATTCTTTGTATTTTTATGTCAATACAGTACAGTGTTATCCTATTTAAATCAATGTGATAAATGAGAAAGGTCACAAGTATTCTAAAAGTAGTCCGATTATATTACCTATATGTGTAATGTAATGGATTACATTACTAACTATAAGTTTTGTCATCCATCAGTAATGGACCATTTGTGTTTATGTGTGTGTATATATATAAATATATATAAGTGATGTGACATGTGGCCAAGTATGGTGACCCATACTTGGAATTAGTGCTCTGCATTTAACCCATCCAAAGAGCACACACACACACCATGAACACACACCCGGAGCAGTGGGCAGCCATTTATGCTGCGGCGCCCGGGGAGCAGTTGGGGGTTCAGTGCCTTGTTCAAGGGCACCTCAGTCGTGGTATTGAAGGTGGGAGAGAGCGCTGTACATTCACTCCCCCAACCTACAATCCCTGCCGGTACGAGACTCGAACCTGCAACCTTTGGGTTATGAGTCCAACGCTCTAACTTCCCCATATATGTATGTATGTATGTATGTATGTATGTATGTATGTATGTATGTATGCATGCATGTATGCATGTATGCATGTATGTATGTATGTAGACACTCACACACACACACACACGTATGTATGTATGTATGTATGTATGCATGTATGCATGTATGTATGTATGTATGCATGCATGTATGCATGTATGCATGTATGTATGTATGTAGACACTCACACACACACACACACACACAGCTTTTCATTTCACTAGATATTAATGGACTGGAGTGATGTGGATTACTGTGATGTTTTTAGCAGCTGTTTGGACTCTCATTCTGACGGCACCCATTCACTGCAGAGGATCCACTGGTGAGCAAGCGGTGTAATGCTAAATGTGTCCACATCTTTTCCAATGAAGAAACAAACTCATCTACATCTTGGATGGCCTGAGGGTAAGTAAAATCTACATCAAATTTTCTTTTTTGGGCAGACTATTCCTTAAAAGGCCAGATTTTCAGTGTGGTTTCAGAGTTTTAGACTGTATGTTTAATATTCTTGTCTGTTCCAATTCTTTTTTTGTTCCATTTTTAAAAATTTATAAATTATCCATGGCTGTCCAAAATTCCACAGCCATTTTCTTAAAATTGACTTGGCCACTGTCCACATGACATAAATCAGGGTGTGCAAGTTCAGGGCGACCTACTTTGAATCTCTGCTGCAATGCTCTGGAGGATCCCTATTGAGAGTCCTAGATAGGGTGGAACCTGTGATATATGTGTAAGAATTGTGCCACTTCCACAGCATGGCAAGAGTTTTAGCCTCCTGTCATCGATTCAATTCTCCTTCTGTTTTCAGTGTTTATCATCTGATAAAGATTGAATGGAAGGAGGGAAATGAGAGCACAAAGTAGTTAAAGTTGTATGAGAAATAAAAGTGGCTGCTTTCAAATCTACAGGCTGCAAGGAGAAAACAGTTGTAGAACATGAAACACTTTTACACTATAGCACACATATTTTGTTTTATGGTGGGCTGTTTAATTGTTAAAATCCAAGAATTACTTTTGCATTTTTTTAAACACATTTCTTCTGAATAGCCTTTTCCGAGCTAATTTGTGCCAACTTTATTCTGTTTCAAACTCTAGTTGTAAACACAGATACCATCTGGCCACATTGCATTTCCATTTTTATTGTTTCCAAATTTGCCTTCTGTTGTTTTATTAACATTTTACTTTTTTTTTTTTCTTGGAGTAGTCCAACGGGCCAACTATGTGTTGCCACCTAATTGACCCACCAGTTAGTGCAGTAAATTCCAGGGACATGTGCAAATATATGGATGAGTTCAGATGCGCAAATGTGCTTGAGGCTGGAAATTGTGGGCTGCATAAGCACGTTGAATGGAAGGAGGGAAACGAGAGCACAAAGTAGTTAAAGTTGTATGAGAAATAAAAGTGGCTGCTTTCAAATCTACAGGCTGCAAGGAGAAAACAGTTGTAGAACATGAAACACTTTTACACTATAGCACACATATTTTGTTTTATGGTGGGCTGTTTAATTGTTAAAATCCAAGAATTACTTTTGCATTTTTTTAAACACATTTCTTCTGAATAGCCTTTTCCGAGCTAATTTGTGCCAACTTTATTCTGTTTCAAACTCTAGTTGTAAACACAGATACCATTTGGCCACATTGCATTTCCATTTTTATTGTTTCCAAATTTGCCTTCTGTTGTTTTATTAACATTTTACTTTTTTTTTTCTTGGAGTAGTGCAATGGTCCAACGGGCCAACTATGTGTTGCCACCTAATTGACCCACCAGTTAGTGCAGTAAATTCCAGGGACATGTGCAAATATATGGATGAGTTCAGATGCGCAAATGTGCTTGAGGCTGGAAATTGTGGGCTGCATAAGCACAAATCATGTTATTTGGTTGAGATTTTACATTGATAGTCCAGATTTAAATGAATTTGCTTAACATATTCTATTCATGCATTTTTAAAGCATTGCTCTGCTTTGTTTAGCTTGGCTGCTGCTGACCCGAAACGTTGCAATTTTCGCATAGATCGTCCAAGGGATCCGCTGATGTTAAAGTAAGGGAACGTCTCTCTCGTGAGGCATGGTGCCCGAGTTTCCATGGGAACTGCAAATCTACCTCCCGCCCTACATGTAGACCTTGTGATATTTTTTAACAATGTCATGCAGCAGAACTAGCTCACTAAAAGCAGTGAGTTGATCATAGTCCCCTCCTTCTCTCTGTCTTTTATTATATGCATGCGTTTATTCACAGCTTTTCTGTTTTATCTTTTTTTATTTATCCAGCTACATAATACACCCACAGCACATGCAAACACATTAAATATCATACATAAATGTGTATTTATGTCAAAGATCCTATACTTCTATAAGTTCTTTAAACTGCAAGGCTCTAAACAGCAGTAAATATTGATGATAATGTATTTATCTGATGCTTTATAATGCATAAAGCTTTGGTCGATTCATATGTTAATACTTGTGGTACTGTTATTTTTTAACTCTATAATAATGAGCAACTTTGAAGTACTATACCTTAATGAGATATTTTTTACATGATCTGACCTTTAAAAGATATTTTTGTAGCATAAACCTACTAATTAATTTAGATCTTACCACCTGAAGAAACATTTTTTAATCTGGTTATATTACATTTTTACATGCACACCAAAAAGTAATGCAGATTTTTTTTGTGTGTGAAAATTGCAGCCATTTAATGTTTCCTCTTCCTCTCATCTTTTCCCAGCATCCTTTGTTTGCTCTTTCCTCTTACTGTTTTTTTGCTCAATTTAATCTATAATTCCCTCTCAGACCTTTATTCTATAATCGACTCTTAAAGGGTTAGTTCACCCAAAAATGAAAATTAGCTTGTGTTTTACTTACCCTCGAAGCATCCTAGGTCTTCTTTCAGAGTTATATTAAAAATTGTCCTGGCTATTCCAAGCTCTATCATTGCAGTCAGCGGGTGTTGCAGTTGAACAGTCCACAAGTCGTCAAATAAAGCTTGCGCATTCATAAAAAAATGTGCCGCAGACGGCTCCAGGGGATGAATAAAGGCCCCTTGTAGCGAATCCATGAGTTTTAGTAAGAAAAATATCCATATTTCAAACGTAATAAACACTTTTCTCTCACTTCCGTTATCTGTCATACGCGGATCCATTCCGGCTGAAGGCGTATGACGTATGCGCAGCGCGCGCCTCTGAGATATGCTAGTCTCATGAGTTTGTTTAATAGGAGCAAAGGAAGCAAAGTTTCCTTACTTTAGCAAAGAAAAACCAGTCTCCTCTTGGTTTATATCGAAATTCTCCGACATTTTTCTTTGCAAATCTTCGGTTTGTACTTCTAATTCGGGACCGGTGTTTTGTTTTGTTCTCTCTCCGCATTCGTCACTAATCACGCAATGACTCCCATGCGTTTACACGCGTCTTACGTCATCCACCGGAACTGCTTCAGTGTATGACAGTCAGCGGAAGTGAGAGAAAAGTGTTTATTACATTTGAAATATGGATATTTTTCTTACAAAAAATCATGGATTCGCTAGAGGGGGCCCTTATTCATCCCCAGTCTGCGGCACGTTTTATTATGAATGCGCGAGCTTTATTTGACGACTTGTGGACTGTTCAACTGCAACACCCGCTGACTGCAATGATAGAGCTTGGAATAGCCAGGACAATTTTTAATATAACTCCGACTGGATTCGTCTGAAAGAAGAAAGTCATATACACCTAGGATGCTTCGAGGGTAAGTAAAACACAAGCCAATTTAAATTTTTGGGTGAGCTAACCCTTTATTGAATCAGCTTGATCTTTGCTCTTGAACGCTTGGACATCAGTCCAGCTTATTCACATTACATCTCTTAATGTGGAGAGGGGTGGCGCTGATGCCACTGGCAATGTGTGTGTGCCGAGAGAGAGAAACAGAGTGAGAGGAGGAGAGAAAAGAGAGAGAGAAGTGTGGCAGTATGCCACTGGTGAAGAGACAGCCGTTTACACGCGGAGAGCTGAGTTAAACAGGTGCTGCTGTTTCATTCACACACTTCCAAAAGCACTTGTCTTCACGTCCAGCCGGAATGGCTGTAATATAGCACCTTTACTTCCATCACTGCTACAACCATTAGAGGTAAGCACTCTCTCTCTCTTTCTCTCTCTCTCTCACTCTCTCTCTCACACTCTCACTCTTGCTGATGTGTTTATAATGGTGAATGTGGGCTGTGGGCAGGCATTTGGGCGGCTCAATAAGCCGGCTGTAATGGATTCAATGCTTTTGAATGCGAAGGCAACAGAGGCGGTACTAGATCAAGGCTGTTGCAGGGAGAAACTGTGTTGGGGTCTGACCCACATCAGGGAGTCGTAGCGCAGTGGAATTGTGTTTCCTCTGAACAAAAGTGACAGTGATGTAAATGTAAAGTTTTGCAACTGACTCAGGAGTGCATGCTGTACTTTTTTGTATTAGTTTGTTTGGTAGTGTAAGCGTACACACTTAAAAATAAAGGTCCTTTACTGGCATCTATGGTTGAGTGAAGAACCTTTAACATCAATGGAACCTTTCCATTCCTCTTTATAGAGGAAAGGGTTCTTAAAATGTTCTTTACACTAAGAGCAAAAAAATGGTTCTTTTAAGAACTGTTCACTGAAAGGTTCTTTCTAGAACCCAAAATGGTTCTTCTATGGCATTGCTGTGAAAACCACCTTTTGGAACCTTTATTTTCAAGAGTGTGCTAGAGTCAGCTAAATATATGTTTAGAGCTATAATTGTGTTTTAGGGCAGGTATTACTTTGGCAATTGTATACTTGCGTTGTTTTGCCAGGACCTGCAGTATGCAATGATGAAAACTGCCTGTTAGTACTGCATAAGCTCACTCTGTGTGTGTGTGTGTGTGTGTGTGTGTGTGTAAACCCGAAGCCCTAATGTAATCAGAATGCAATCAGAATGCGTCATCCCCTAAATTTAAGTGTCAGCCTCAGACGACACACCCACGTCCCACCCGCAGTCTGTCCGCTGGCCGTCTGATCTATATTGCACATAAAACTGACAAGCATAATGCAAAAACCAGTATCAGATTGAAAGAATCAACTGAAAATTACATTATCAAACGTTCTAAACTTGTATTAAATATTAAAAACTTAAAGGGAAATTTTGTCATTAATCATTTACCCCCATGTGGTTCCAAACCCCTAAAAGCTTTATTCGTCTGTGGAACACAATTTAAGATATTTTGGATGGGCTTGTGACTGTCCGATTGACTGCCAAGTAAATTACACTGTCAAGGTCCAGAAAAGTATGAAAGACATCGTCAGAATAGTCCATCTGCCATCAGTGGTTCAGCCGTAACGTTATGAAGCGACGAGAATACATTTTGTACACGAAGAAAACAAAAATAACGACTTTATTCAACAATTTGTTGAATTTGTTGAAGCAGCGTACGCTATTCTGTGTCAGCCCACAAGGATACGTTTTCTACGTGTATTTACGCTTTGATTTGAATGAAAACAGCGCATCCGTGCATCGTGGCTGACACAGAATAGCGTACGCTGCTTGCGTTCAGTGGTTATTCTCCAAAATGACGCTACAGTGATGCGGAGAGACACAGAGGAGACAAATTGTTGAATAAAGTCGTTATTTTTGTTTTCTTCGCGTACAAAAAGTATTCTCGTCGCTTCATAATGTTACGGTTGAACCACTGATGGCAGATGGACTATTCTGACGATGTCTTTCATACTTTTCTGGACCTTGACAGTGTAATTTACTAGGCAGTCAATCGGACAGTCACAAGCCTTCCGGTTTTCAACCAAAATATTTTAAATTGTGTTCCGAAGACGAACTAAGCTTTTACGGGTTTGGAACGACATAGGGGGAAGTGATTAATGACAAAATGTTCATTTTGTGGTGGAGTATCCTTTTAAAGAACTCACACTTGTTAAATTGTTGCCATTTAGCTCAAACAACAGAGCATGGAGCTAACAATGCCAAGGTCATGGGTTCGAATCCCAGGGAAAGCAATAACTTATCAAATGTGTGCCTTGAATGCAATGTAAGTCGCTTTGGATAAAAGCATTTACCAAATGCGTGAAAGTTTTTGTGCACCACTAGAAATATACAGTGCATGTTGGGCAAGAGCTACTCTATGTAAAATGGCCCAGGTTCAATGCATGCTGAAGTAAGTCAATTACCCTTTTTTAATACATCAAGTAAAACTGCAGCTCTGTGCCAATAGATGTATAACAGGAGCAGGATCCCATCTGGTTTCAATCAAATTTATGATTTCATTGGCTTTATTAACTTGACCTCAAATCACTGTATCTTATATGGCCGCTTGAACTCAAGCTTGCACTATTGGTGATAAAGTTAAAAACCTGCTACAGTAATAACTGTTGTGATTTGTATTGAATGAACAGCTACACAACTGGCCACAAGTTTGGGGTCAAAAAATGTGTTAATGTTTTTGAAAGAAGTCTTTTATGCTCAAGGCGGCTGCATTTATTTGATAAAATATATATTATATTATATTATCAATATTGCTAATATATTAATAAAATATCTGTTTTCTATTTTAATATATTTTAGGATGTAATTTATTCCTGTGATGTCAAAGCTGAATTTTCAGCAGCCATGACTCCAGTCTTCAGTGTCACATGATCCTGAATATGATGATGTGATGCTCAATAAATGTTTCTTATTATTAACAATGTATAATGAAGAATTGTAACTTATAATTTGAAGGCCATGATCTGCGACGTCAGTTCCATTTTGTTAAATATTTTATATAACTGTGTGCCACATTTTGGTATGTTTAAAAATGAAAGATTCCACAATTCTAGGATCCAAAATCATGTTATATAAATGTAATAATTCTATCGATTTTTAAAAAAAAAATTTATTCAACAATTTGGATGCACCCACCCCCCCAAAACTTTTTTATTTAATTTTTTTTGGATAGACAGAAATTCTTATCACAAATCTGCGCATATTCCTGCTAATATTGGTTGTGTTCTCAGCAAAACGACACCTATGTGCAATTTAAATACTTTTTACTATTTCAATATAAATACTTCTAAAGCCGCCCCTAAATGGCACATGAAAACAAACTCTAGTAGGTAGCTTTCCCAACAGACAAGTGGCCTTTTTCTGTCTACGTAGGTGGTTCTTGGCCAGAATAAGCTACAATCAATGTGAACCAGACTTAATCCCGCAAGTCAAAAGCCATACCCGAGACTATGTGGATTCAGTCAAAGTAATTAAATCAGAGTGTGCGGACGTGTCTTGGCCGTCATGCAGAGGATAAAGCAGCCATGTCAGCAGCTGGTACTGAAGATTTCTGCACTGCGAGTGACACAGAGACCCACATGCCCTCTTGAAACATCTGAGCACTGTCATAACATTCATTCTCTAACTTCAGATCATACTGGATGAACAAGAGCCATTTTCCCTGTCTTTGAGTTCGCTGCTGTTGTTTGAAATGCAACAGAGCTGAAAGATAGCAGCAAATAATTTGCAAGTGATCTAATAAGCATGTATTTCTGGTGTAGACAGTTACGCATTTGGTTAACAAATAACGCACTGTAGTGTACTTTCACACAGTAGGAGGGACAATATTGGGCTTTTACACTTGGAATTATTCACTTAGGCTTCACTTTTTTATTCCTGTGTTAAAATAATCTTGTTATCTTGAGCCATTTTTCACACTGGGAAGTCAGGTTTTGAAATTTCACTGTGTTCATTATGAAGCTGATTGTCAAAAAATCTTGCTAGTTAAGTTAGTGTATTAGCATAAAAGCATTGGCTTACTAGAATCTCATGCTGTTGATCAGACATAAATCTGCTCTGGTTGTCTTAAGTCTTACAAAAACAGAGAAGGAAAAATCAGAAACTTGTGTTGTCACTGTTCAATATTTTTATCTGCTTTCCCCAGATGCTAAACATTTAAAGAGTTTGTGAAAGTTTCTGTGTCTGTACAAAATGCATGAATGTTTAATGAGGCAATTAATGATTGGTTGTCTGTTGCTAAACAATTTGCTGTTACAAGCACTTTATTTTTTCATATTGTATATTTGTGGCAGTGCAATTTTGGGTTTGGACTGCAAAATGCATGCTTACCTTTTTTTGTTTGCTTTTTTCTTTTCTTTTCTTTTCTTTTCTTAATGCAATCATGAAATGTTGCTTAATCCAACATTTTATCTAAGTTAAAAAAGATGATGCCTTAGGATTTACTGTAGCATGGTGTAAAAAGCTCTTTTAGTGGCAGAATGTTTCTTTTATTGTTTATTTGATTGGTGTAAATGGCTTAAAGGTGTATAAACAATTTCAGTCGTTTTGCTAACTTCCTTATGCAAAATGCTGTCCTCCAAAGACATGCTAGCCAACCTGATATCAGCAGACCTAAGGTGTTTATTGGTTAGCATGGTTCAGATAGCCTCTACCGGTAGATATAACTACAACATTATGGGCGCAAATAGCATCTTCCTCCATTGGCAGCCATTCAAAATAATCATGCTTTCTGACAAATAAATCACAGATATTTCATTATATAGTAGATGGTTTAATCAGTGCCCTATTTTTGAAGTGCTCTTAAAAGCGTGAAATGGGCTTATATTTATCTTCTGCCGTTCACGTCACAGCTCAGGACAGTCACTAATGCAGGATTTGGGGCCACCAGTGTCATCAGCGAATTAGATATTCATTAGTAGTACTTTGCTGATTGAACTCAATTCTAATCCATCGCCTGAAAAAATGGTTAATGTTTTAAAAATTGTTGTTCAAGGCCAAGTTTTAAACCCAAATAAGCTACTTTCAAGATACAATGTGAGCTAAAGATCTTGCCTTGTTGTCCTTTCTGTCCATTGTGCTCTCCTTGTTTCTAACGTACTCCTTAGCAGTGACCTGAATTTGTCTTTCCTTCTCTCTGTTGCTAAGAGTGTATGTTTTAAAGAGCTCAGAGGATAGACGTATCATAAGGGTTGCCTTAGACTTCCCTTTGAAGATGGATTTCTTAAGAACGTGCACCTGTGCTCATTTTTCCTTTGCTGTGTGTTTGCTGTAAATGCAGCGCCCCACTTTTCAGTGTGGTGCCAGATTTTATGATGCATGTCAGTGGTCTGTCAGTGTATTGTTAATTGTAAGAGCAGCGCTCACTGACACTCACATAAGAACTGAGGGTTTGACGGTTCACTTTCAAGAGTTCGAGCAGTATAGAGTCATTTCACCTACTCAGCCAAATCAAGCTTTTAGGAATAAAGGATTATCCAGATGCAGCTGGTCCTCGGGACAAAAGTAAAATGTGTTAGTGCCGCTGTCACTTCAGCAGCTAGTCAGCGCAAAAAATAGTCTATAATACAACAGATCAGATTAAATACAACACAGCAATAATATACACAATGGCCTGAAGAAAATGGGTGTTCATTCAAAGAAGGTTTTCCTATGAATTAATTAGTAGAACAGTCCATTTCTCCTGTGCATTTGTACCCCTTAGCTCTGGAGAAAGCAGCTGAGAGCCGGCTCGCATTCCACAAGGTTGTAAATGTATCGGGTTACCATGAAACCAGGGTCTTGTTCGGCGTCCTGGGGTGTTACAAAGTATTTGTGAAATCTAGCTAACAAAATATATATTGTGTGTTGGAGTGGTCCAGACGCTACATAAACAACATTATTGGTGTGTTTTTGGTATATTTAGTATATTAAAGGGTTACTCCACCCCAAAATGAAAATTCTGTCATTAATTACTCACCCTCATGTCGTTCCAAACCCGTAAGACCTCTGTGTGGTACGGCCCACACTGAATAGCATACGCTGTTTGCGTTCAGTGGATACTCTCCAAAATGGTGCTACGGTGACCACGGAGGAGACGAATTGTTGAATAAAGTGGTTATTTTTGTTTTCTTTGCATACAAAAAGTATTCTCGTAGCTTCGTAAAATTACGGTTGAACCCCTGATGTCATATGGATTATTTTACCAATCTCCTTGCTACGTTTCTGGACGTTGATCGTGTTACTTACATTGCTGTCTATGGAAGGGTCAGAGAGCTCTCGGAATGCATCAAAAATATCTTAATTTGTGTTCCGAACATGAACGGAGGTCTTACAGGTTTGGAATGACATGAGGGTGAGTAATTATTGACACAATTTTCATTTTGGGGTGGAGTAACCATTTAACATGATTTCGGTTAACAAAATATAAGGGTTTGTACTATAAATTTAAGTTTGAAAAACATACATTTTTGCTACCATATTTTTTAAGGTATTAAAAAAAAGTTATTGTTTTTTAATTCTAAGTGTCCTTAAAGGTATAGTGCACCCAAAAGTGAAAATTCTGTCATTAATTACTCACCCTCATGTTGTTCCAAATCTTTTGGAACACAAATGAAGATATTTTTAATTAAATCTGTCCATAGACAGTCTACGCAACTACCAATTTGACACTTCAAAAAGCATTTATCACAAGTTTTTTAAAGGGGTCATCCGATGCCCATTTTGAAAATAGTCAAATAATTAAAGAGAATAGTGAAAGAGTTATTTATGAGGACACCATTATCAAACCAGCATAAACCAGCCTGATCCAGCATAGAAATGTAAGAATCTCTTGCCTGACCAAAGAAGAATCTCAAAAGGTGTGTTCAGGGAACGTTTTGTACTGCATCTGGTAACAATGAGTTGTTAGCTGGAAGCTTTCTGCTAGACTGTCTTTTTAAAATCATTAAAAACTTTACAGCACCAGTAAGGAGCACAAATATCTTGTTCCCTATTTTAACTCGGTTGACTTGAAGACCTAAGTTATTGCATCATAATTGGTGCATAAAATCACTTTTGTGCTTTTTCAGCTCAAGCCTCAGCATTTTTAGACGCTGAATTTTAATGGCTCTGTGTAGATGGTGACAGCTACAAGATGTTTGTGGTGCTGTGTTTGCTGCTGGGCCTGAGGAACACAGTGCTAAAGACAGAAGCTAAACCTCATGTTTTATTCATCTGTCTTTATTCATCTCTCTCCCCCTCATCATGTAACAATAGTGAAGAAAACATAAAAGTCATCTTGATCATTGCAGAGTCTCAGAAGAGAGCTTATATTCTTATTGTTGGTCTCTTTACTAATGCATTCTTGGTTGGGGGCGACATGTACAGTATGTGAGCGTGTGTCTGTGACCTTCACATCAAACGAGAGAATTCTGAAGTGCTGCACTAAGATTCTAATCTTAAATTTCAGTCCCTCGTCCTATAACTCATCTTCTGTTCGGCACAGTGGGAATTAGGTTTTCTTTTTCTGCAAATGAAACGAGCAGCCGCAGTGCTGATAATGTTCTTGATGCTGCACTGCTAGACAGGATTTCAATTTGATGATACAGAGCTGGTGATGGAAAAATTATTGTCAATGAGTAATAGTTTTATGGATAATCTCATGCCATGGTGACATTACTTATGGAATAGCTGCAATAATATGTCAATTTATTTTGCTGTTGTGCTACAAATACATGCATCTGGACACCCAGTAACCTTCAGTATCGAGGTAATACATTAACACAGTACAATAATCTGATTAGTTTTTCTCTCAGTAAAAATGTTCTTTCTTTAATGTTGGGCCCTAATTTCACATATTTTTAAGAGGATAAAATATTTATGTGTAAATCATTTGAAACTTGTTTGCATCTGTTAGAATTTCAGCTAAAGTTTAAAAAGTGCATGCCACTCGTGAGCTGACAGTGCACTTTTTCTTTACACTTTTTGTTATAGGTTTTTCCCCAGTTTTGCAGTATTTGAAAACAGGAAGTACGAAATTTTGTCATGATAGGACCTACCTAGAGGGCTATAATCAATCTTGAGACTCGCCAAAAGTGAAGCTGAAATATAAGGTGGGAAAATACTTTTGTTCATTTTAAGTTAATATTTTTTTGTTGTTTTTGTCACATCATGAACATTGAATAACCAATATAGAAGTGACATTGAGGTATAGAGATAAAGAAAGATTCAAATTTTGCTTTCCTAGTGGCACAGCAAGTAAGAGCAGTCTAATGGCTGTACTGAAGTAACGACTAACACTCCAAAGAGAAAGGAAAAATTGAAATCGCATCATATGACCCCTTTAACATGGAACTCACAGTGAGTCATATGTTGATTGAGTAACAGCTCTGACCGTTTCAGGGATTTCAGTAAATCTTTTTGAATGATTCATTAAAAGAACTGGTTCATAGGAGTCATTTGGACTACAAAGATTGTCCTGTAAGTTTGTTTTTTTCTTTTTGCATGCAGCGTGTGCGTGAACACACAGACTAGCTGTGCAGGAAACACTGAGGTCTGGGAAATGTTATGTCAGAAATGTTTAAATGCAGTTTTTGTGACCCACAGTTTAAAAACCGTTGTTGTAACACCAAAGAAGTTTTCCACACTGTAAACTCAACAAGTGGTTTATCGAAACACGAAGAGACGTGTATCTGAGGAACCTTCACAAATGCACCATAGTTGTAGGTCATGGTGGACTTTTTATTGACTTCTTTTCTTTTTGTACTATGGTAACACTATTTTCTATCCACTACCCTGCACCCAACCCTCAAATATTTGCATTTTCATATTTTCATTGTTTAGTTCATTCATTAAGCCATTTGCCTCACTGGAACGGTTTTTCCACAAATGTACTGTTGGCAAAACCTGGGATTGTATTTTTCATTGTAAACATGGCCCCATACTGTATTTATACAAAAGCAAGAAATTTTGTATTTGAATAGATGCATCACGAAAAATGATCAATCATAGATTTTATTTCCCTTAGTTATTGTCTTTAAGTACTATTGGTGCCATGTTTCTATAGGTTTGTAGTGCTTTTAGCTTAAAATATCTATAGTGGATTACTTTACTAGATTATTAGTAATCTACTGGATTACTAGTAATCATAAACTTTTGTTCGTCACAGAGCTTATTTTCTGCAATAATCCAAACGCCAGTGGAAAACTCCTTTTGGGTTTTTGTCAAGAGGACCAGGTGATGTGAACTTATGGGTTGGCCTACAAAATGACATCATCACTGCAGTGCTCTAGATCAGTGGTTCCCAACCCTGGTCCTGGAGGCACCCCAACACTGCACATTTTGCATGTCTCCTTTCTCTGAAACACCAATTTCAGGTCTTGGAGTCTCTACTAATGAGCTAATGACCTGAATCGGGTGTGTTTGATTAAAGAGACATGCAAAACATGCAGTGTTGGGGTGCCTCCAGGACCAGGGTTGGGAACCACTGCTCTAGATAATAATATACATGCATTAAATCTAAAATGTTGTCCATATGGACAATGTAACTGAATAAGTAAGATGATCTCATTGAAATTACTGTTTCATGCCTGTGTTTATTCTAGGTGTCTGCTTGATATACTGAAGACAGAAGAGATGGACAGGAGGATTGTGGGGAGGGGAGGAGTTAAAAGGAGCAAATATATAGTGCCATGCTTCCTGTTCGTAGAGGTGAGTTACAGTATTCACTTGATTAGAGGTTGTTCACTTCTCAGTCCACTCTTCCATATGCTTCCATATTCACTTTTTTTGTCATGAACATTATGCTCTGCCCTCTAGTGGAACTAAAAGGAATTTAACTTTTCAAAGTCTTCAAAGGGATTGTACATCCTCTTGGGTCATCTTGTTCAGCGTTTCATTTGAGATTTTATCTTGTCTTTGTAGCTTATGAAATACCATAGTAGCTCTCCAAGTTGCTTGTGTCTGTATAAAGGCATGAGAATTCACCATGGGAATATTTTAAGAAAAATTACTTAAGTAATAATTAACCCCAAAAATAAAATTCAATAGTAAGTACCTTCATGAAGGTTTGTCAGAAGAATTATCCTTATGTATTTCACGGAAACAATGAACAGAATACAGATTTGAACTGATACCTGGAAATGCAGGTGAGTAAATAATGACAGAATTTCTTTAGTTTGTGGTGCAGCTTTGAGTGAGAATACTGAATTCAGAAAACACTTTTTAAAAGTGTTCAACGTTCCTCAGTAAGAAAGAGGTTTTTTGTTTTTTTCTAACACTCCACCTGAGACGCGCACTGCCATTTTCAATAATCTGTGGAGCGGAAATACATTAAACTGTACCTGAAACTCTGCTCCCCTGACTGGCAGCTCTAATAAATTCTTCCAGAACCGAACACATTAGAGTCACGCAGTATACCTGCCTGCGACGCATGAATCACTTACGATTAGCATGAACAGTACAGTCATCCTTTGAACTCAGTCACAGTATACTGTCAGGCTGGCATAACTCCATGACCTCTTTACTCATCTGTGATGTTCCCTTTATTCCGGAGTCCTCGTTGGCTCCTAGGTCTCGGAGGCAAATACCCTCAAAAGCACTCTTAATTAATCCTGCTAATGAGCAGCGTTAGCCTACACAGCGCCTGATTGCTTCAGTCACTCTAGGCCCAGTGCAGAGGCAATGATTCCAGCCAAAAACGTTTGCATCAGCCTTTCATAGAAATTTGACGGGACTATAAAATTCACAGGCTTTCCAATGTAACCAAATGTACAAATTAACATACATTAAATACACATTCGACTCCAAATTTGGTTGGGTCCAAACTGGTTTTGCTTCATTAGAAATCAAGCAATGACCCAACAAAGTACCAAAGTTATTAGTTTAGCCTATTTTTTTTTAAAAAGTCATTAAATTTAAACTTTAAAGGCACAACGTCTTCCTTCCATGGCACAATTTATTTCTTCTGTGGAGATTTTAGGGCTTTTTACATTTGAAACAGTTAATAGGGTTCACTGTTATTTTGGACATTCAAAAGATCTCCTTTTATGTTCCATAGAAGAAAAAACATCATGTAAGTTTGGAATATCATTTGGATTTTTTTTTTTTTTGTGAATTATATAACAACATGCAAAATTATTAACATGATGTTGACTGAATGAGTAAATTGACATTTGTTGGATTTCATTCATTTCCAGTTCTAAACACAAACCCAGTTTATCCTCACCGCAAGTAAACCTGAAATTTTAATCTTGCATTCTATAGTTTTGTTCAAGGTTTTCAGGACACACCTGTGATCCATTTTTGGGTAATAATACATCTTTTGAGAACCACTGTCCTAAAGATGAATCTGAGAAATACATTTAATAGGCTTCAAGGAAATGGCTGGAGTAGGCTTTAAAGAATATTTGAAAGATAGTCAATTAGCATAAACTCAACACCTGCCATTTCGCCGATGCTGTTCATCTAACTTTTCGACTTGGAATACTTAATGCATGGTGAGAAGACTCCCAGAGCTCTTGTAGCCTCAGCATCAACCAGCACGTCCGCAGACCACCCACAGCCCATGCACAGACCATCTGCAAATTTCACACTAAATTCAATTTGAAAAATACATTTGAAAAGTTCTAATCTGATTGGCTGGCTGCTCTACAGTTTCCGCAGAGGAGCAAGGTTTTGTTTACATGCGACCAGACTTCTATAGTGATCATATACATCTGAGAAAGAAACGGTTGTTACATTTTTCAGCCAACAGGGAACATTCTTAGAACTTTGTCTAAAATTGTGGCAGTGTTACAAACAAACGTTCTTCCGGTAACATGTAACATTAACAGAATGTTCATTAAAAATGATCTGGTCTTTAAAAACGTTCTCAAAATGTTAGTACAAAAATTGTATTTATACATCGTTTATGCAACGTTTTTCTTTTAAATTGTATTAGATGGGTGTTTTTTAAATGTTATGACAGTCACAATTTATTTTAAAGTCCAATTCTCACTATTAACAAACCATTAACTACAACTTTTGCCTCAAAAAACGAATAGTTAGTAATGCAGTTGTTAAGTTTCGGTATTGGGTAGGATTATTAGGGATGTAGAATATAGTCATGCAGAATATGTGCTTTGTAAGAGCTAATAAACAGCCAATATGTTATTATGCAAATAAACAACTATTTAATAGTGAGAATTGGTCCCTGTACTAAAGTGTTACTGTTATTACTTGTTTCAGAATGTTCTGGAAACATTTAAAGGGGTCCTATATTATGCTCTTTTACAGAGTCTTGATTTTGTTTTGGGGGTGTACTAGAACAGGCTCTCATACTAGGTTGTTCAAAAAACACATTATTTTTCACATATTTTACATTATTGCAACACCTCTCTCCCCAGTCTGGCATGAACGGTTCGAATAGTTCCTGTATCAAATGAAAGCCCGCCTTCTGAAATAGGAAATGTGCTGTGATTGGTTAGCTGGGCCAGTGTGTGCTGTGATTGGCAGCACTCGGCGCCTGGTCGGGAAATGTCACGTCCCTTAGCATAGCCGCCTGCGAGCTTCAGTGTAAATATTGCGTCAATATCAAATCAATTTGAGCAGGATTTAAACTTGGATGATTGTAACCACTCTAAGTTTGTCTGCCTTGGGAAAGCTAGCGTGTCTCCGACATAGTGATAACACTCGTTGCCTTCTCTAGTGCAGCTCAGTCAGGTCTCGTCCCATTCGTCGATATTTGTGATATCACAAATCCCGGTAAAAATGCGTTGTAGTCCAAACGAGTCGTTCGTTGTAGTTTTTGAAAAGTGATTTCTGTTAAATAAAATATCTCCTTTTGAAGTGGACTTTGAGCTTTGTAACTTTGCAGATCTTTTTTTATGCTCAAACAGCAACATTACCGACTAACTAAAGTTGAAAAAGCATAATAGGACCCCTTTAAAAGTATGTTCCCATAATGTTTCCGGAATGATGCAATTGAATGTTCCCTTAACATTCATATATAGCCAAGAAAAAAACATTTTCATAATGGAAACATTAGCAAAACATTATTAGAACATATTTTTTGTTAGCTGGGCAGTTTATTAGCATTTTAAAGTTTTGTTATCATATATTTCTAGATATTTCAGATTTACTTGGCAAACTCTGAATCCACAAAAGGACAATAGCTGTTTTAATAGCATACTAACTTTGCTCCTATTATTTCTTCAGTATGTAGTGAACATGCTGAGTTAGTTAATTACTGCTGTAATCCCTATTTTGACTCATTATTTGATCAGAAGTTAAATAGAATTTAAATCATTGTTGCAGAAAATTAGATTTTTTTAATGCATTTTAAGTTGATAACTAGAAGCCATTCATTTAGAACACGGGCAGGTCATAATAAAGTATAATAATGTTTCATGGAATGCCTGCTTTTTTTTACAGTATACAGTGGTGTGAAAAAGTGTTGGCCCCCTTCCTGATTTCTTATTTTTTTGCATGTTTGTCACACTTTAATGTTTCAGATCATCTAACAAATTTAAATATTACACAAAGATAATGCAAGTAAATACAAAATGCAGTTTTTAAATGATGATTTCATTTATTAAGGGAAATAAAGCTGTCCAAACCTACGTGGCCCTACGTGAAAAATTAATTGCTCCCTCCTGTTAAATCATGAAAGAACTGCAATTAACCATATTATTTTAGAAAGCTGAGTTAAATTTCACTAGACACACCCAGGCCTGATTACTGCCAGACCTGTTGAATCAAGAAATCACTTAAATAGAACCTGTCTGACAAAATAGTGAAGCATGCTTAAATAGCAACACATTATGCAGCAATCTAAAGAAATTCAAGAACCGATGAGAATCAAAACAGTTGACATGTATCAGTCTGGAAAGGATTATAAAGCCATTTCATTTGATAATAACCCTGATGTAGAAACAATTTTCATTTAGAAATTTCTAGTAAATTTCACAAAGAAACAGCATGCAACACACTGAATTAAACATGACTTTTGCAAGTAGAAAGACTGAATTAGCATTTTCTCATAAAACCTACTCTTTGTTTTATTTACAACTTCAAAAAAATCATGTTTTACAGTGTAATATTTACACTTCCAGAGCAGTACTTACAGTACTTTTATTTTTTAAATATATGCATTGGAGATAGATTCATTCTCCAAATAATGAATCTTCCAGTTTGGATTTGAACCTGCAACCTTTGGATTAATCTCCCAGCTGCTCACCTCATGAGCTGCCACCACCCAGCATTCTTGTAATCTGTTAGACATGTTTCGCTAGGGCTCAGTTTTTGAAGTCCCCGCTTACGTCCCCCAGAGGAGATAACTCATTCCCGTGTTGGCGTTCAGGCGAGTGTGTTGCTGGAGATTAGATAAGACCAGAGATAAGAGACTAATTCTGAACTTCCACAGAACAGCAGAAGTGGGAGGAACACATGGAAGTGTTCGCCAAGAGGAAAGATCGTTACTTTGATCACAGTTTGTCTTAGCTCTTTGCAGCCCAATCACAAAAGCAAGTCAAAAGCAAATTAAGAGAAGTATGCAATGTGTTGCATGAAAAATATAATCGTATGTAACTTAAAGAAATTATCCTTTGGGAAATTGTATGCAAGTAGAAAAACAGAAGTGCTCAGTAGACACTAATAATATGTGCATACAATGTAAAAGAAGAAAATGTTATTGGAAAAAGCTAAATCTGTGAAATCAAGGAACGCCTATCCATGAATAATGAATTTGGCTTGCTGAGGAAAAAAAGATCTGGTAGAATTTGAGCAGATTGCACAAAAAATAATCTGGGAGCCAGAAATAACATGAAAGCACGCACAGCGGGAGGAGACAGAAGCAGTCAGCAGAAAAGATCTTACTGGAGTACAGCAAGAATGAAGCAATAAGTAGGCAAAGGTTTATACAAGAGCTTTGTGGTTTTTCAGAATTGTTTATCATGAACTCGAAGCACTGGATGATAGAATTTGCCAATTATCATCTCCACCAATTTCCCCTTCAAGACCAGGAGTAGAACTAGCCCTCTGGATCAGTTTATTTAGGCTTTGGAAAAAACATTTTTATTTGTAGACATGTAGACATGTAGTTCCGGAGTCTCTGCTGGAAGTTGCATATCCACTGGCCTTTCTTAAATACAGAGTTTTTCAAATTGTTAAAAATGGAGAGAACTTTGGCTTTAATAATGAGTTTTGGAACAGAGTGATGAGGAAAAAACATTTGATTTGTGTCTCTGAACATCAGCTGCTATGAGGCTGTGCTGAACTATAGGCTATTAATGTTTTATAGGACATTAGTGGAAACACTGACATAAAATAGTTATGGATCTAATTGCATTGTACAGGTGCACCTACACACGTGTGCAAATACTTTTCACACTCCAGCACTTTCCATCTCTCTCTCCCATTCTCAGTTCTATTTTTTCTCACCAATCATATTTAAGAATGCTAGATGGTGTCACAAGGAATTATTATTTATTTGTGAAGGTCTCAAGACACTTGTCCATTAGAGGCACAAAACACTGTTTTTAACTATTAAATTAGAATCAACTCTGTTACCTAAGTTATTGTAAGAAAAAAAATGGGAAAGTTAGTTTGTCAAATGTAAACCAACTGTTGGTTCCAAACTAGCAAACCACATACTGAGCCAGAGTTTAGGCTAAATATGGAACCCTGCTTCACATTCTGCCATGGCATTTTTAATACATTTTTATGTATGTGATGTTTATTGCTGTAAAATACAAATGGCTAACTAATAAACAAAAACATACTGTATGCATGGCTAATATAATATTTAGGGTTGTCTGTCAGCATTTTCTGAAGATTCTGGGGGGGGAAAGCATGCAATTTCACCGACCATTTGTTGGAAAGAAAACATTTTTTTTGAGTTTCAGGCCCTACCCTATTCTGTGAAAGTGCCATTCCATCAATTTTTGTAATAAATGGCATGCTATTTATCTTTGCTGCCTAAAAAATCGAAAAGAACTGCATGCTATACTTGTAGCGATGTACCCATTTCCTCTCCCGCTGTGAGCACAGATGCACACGCCCCCCTTCCTCCCTCCCTCTCTCTCTCTCTCTCTCTCTCTCTCTCTCTCTCTCTCATCCCTCCAGTCCTCCTCTCTCTCTCTCTCTCTCTCGTGCTCTACTACATTGCCATCTCTTTTCCTCCTCCCCTATTTTTCTTCCATCCTTTGATCATTCTCATTTGCTTGTTTTTTTCCCCGTAAAATGCCTCTCTTTCTTTATTTGTGTCTTCCATGCCTCTCTTTTTTTTATTTCTATAGATAGGCACAGCTGAAGAGATTCTAGCCGTTCTCTCAGCATCCTTTCATGCTGCCTTCACTCATTCACGCCACAAAATCTTCTGTCACTTCTCTCACGGGGGGGAAAATTGTTTTTTATTTTCTTGTGTTTATTCCTTCACTCAGCCGAAGATTCTGACTGCAGCTTGTGTTTTATTCCAGAACGCCACCGTCCACGTATTAGAACGGATTTTTTTATTCTAAACTGGAATCATGTTCTATTTCCAGCTGGTGATCATGGCAGGAACAGTTCTCCTGGCTTACTACTTTGAGTATACGGACACGTTCCCGGTGCACGTTCAAGGATTCTTCTGCTTCGATAAAGCCTTCTCCAAGCCACATCCAGGACCTGAAGATGACAGCAGAGCTCCTCCGGTGCTGGTGTATTCGCTGGTCACCGCCATCCCCACCGTCACCGTAAGAGTTCTACTGCCATTCATAAACTCACACTTCTCTGAGGTGCCACACGTGTGTGTACGTCATTGTGTCAACGTGTGGGATCGCTAATGAGTGTGTTTGAATGTGAATGTGTGTTAATGTGATCTTATGCATCTGATATTTTACAAACTCATTCAACTCATTTGTCATTTGGTAACAATCTGGGGGGATTGACAAATAATCTGCTATTCACAAATAAATTGTGAATAGCAGATTTTGATTTCATATAAAAATCTCTTGTAATTGCAGACTCACTCTTTAATGCATTCTAGGGGAAATAATTGTGATATTCAATGGATCTTAAATGGTTCATCTAGTAAACACTTTAAGTGACCAGCTATACTATATGTAATGTTAGTTATTGGCACTTTCATGCTGGCTTTGGTTGGTCTACTTGCCCAAAAAAAACAGATTAACCAGCTGTGTAAGTTACTAAAACTAGTTAAGACCATTTTGGAGTGGTTCAGTGTATAAAGGGACAAATCCAGCAGAGCATATAGTGTTTTTTTGTGTCATATGTATGGCTGCTTGCAACAAACCCTAATGAGTTAAGAAAACCCTTTAGCTTGTAGTGAAAGTGTGGTCACATTTACCATAGTTCAGTGAATTTCATGGGTGAAATCCAGTCATTTCAATAGGAATCCATGCAGTCAGGAATTTCTTGTGAAAGTGAAAGATTTCTGCATGCTGATTTGTTATATAAATTCAACTTTTTGACCAATGGCAAGCTTCTTGGTTTGAAAATGAGCTGTGCGAGCAGTTCTTGAGGCATCGCTACATTTTACGGTGGACCTTTTTGGCCACAAAATTTCACTAATGTGACCCTACTTTAAGTGATTTAACTTACTGTACAAGGTTTGTCTCATTTGCTCACCAAGGCTACATTCAATCAAAAACACAGTAAAAACAGTAATATTGTGTATAAATAAAACATTATTACAATAAAAAATGAATATATATGAATATATTTAATAATGTAATTTCTTCAAACGCTGCATTTTCAGCATCCATAATCCCAGTATTCAGTGTCACATGATCCTTCTGAAATCATTCTAATATGCTTATTTGATGCTTAAGAAACATTTCTTATTGTCAATGTTGAGAACATTTGTGCTGCTTAATATTTTTTGTGGAAACCGTGATACATATTTTTCAGGATTCTTTCTTTTGATACATTTAATGCATCCTTCCTGAATAAAATTAATAATTTCTTTAAAAAAAAAACTCTTACTGACCTCAAACTTTTGAATGGTAGTGTGGCTAGAAGTATTCATGTACTTGTGTAGGGCATGTTTTGGGCCTGCTCTGTCTCTTGTTTGGATGTCAGGGTTGGGACATCATGTCTTTCTTATTTAGGTCAGTCCCAGCATAAGTGACATTAACAAGGTCAGATGTCTACAGTGTGATGCAGTGCAGTGAATGGAAGCTAGATGAGGTCAGCACAAGAGTCTCGATTCAGCTAGCCAAGAAAAAATACAGATTTCCCAGCGGTATCAAATGATTCATTATCAGAGGCAGGGTGAGTTAATGTCTGTCTCACCCAACCTCACAGAAACAGATGGCGAGATACCACAAATTCAAACATCAGAGAGGCTTTCTTCACTTTTGAGTATTTTTACACACGCTGCACACACACACACATGCACGTTCCTCATCTGTGCAAATGAGAGCAGAAGGTGGAAAAAAAGCTCACCATCTTGTCTTTCTTCACATGGAGATGACAGCAGTGTGCACAGGGACACCTGAGGCTCCCTCTGCGCGCTGAGAGGCACCTGAGGTTTAATTTGGGCAAAGCTGTGTGTTTTTCTTGCCATGTCTATCAAGTCTATGTGATTATTATTTTAGTGATACATTTTTTGCCATGTGTTTTTTTGTGATGTGAGCTTATTTATTTATTTATTTAAATGATATTGTTATATTTTATTTATGTAGTATTATTTTATTTTATTTTATTATTTATTTTATGTAACATAATGAAACATAAGTATAGAAATGCAAAAAAGTGAGAAAAAAAAACGTGATGTATAGGGTTCTATGTGAGCATAAAGAGGGGTGAATTTCACTCATAAATGTGACCATTCAAAATTGTTTTTGCATTGTAGCATTTGTTACATATAGGCAATTTTCTATTATGTTTTCTGAGGTCCACTAAAAATTAAACAATTATAATGTTTGCAAGATCAAAAAACGAAATAATTTAGAAATAACTTTAGAAGTAACTCTTTGAAACACCATGTTTTAATAGGCGTGCCCCTTTCAAGACTCTGAAGTAAACACCCACTGCTATAATTGGGAAACAATTTTGCAAATAAAAATAATAGATGGACACTGCTGTGATGTACTATGAAAACAATATTTTGGTTGAATGTATAAATACTCAGTACATCTCAAACAATCTGTAACAGACAAAGCAATAGTGACACATGGTAAAAACACTTCTGTGTTGCAACATTAATGTTGGATCGAATAGAGTCGGTATTGCACTGTATCATCCTTTTCTCTGAAAACCTTGTGTAAAACTCTTCAAATTTTACAGTAAACAAATCTACAGTAAAATGAAGCAAAAAATGAACAACGTCTTAGGTGGTGTTTACTTGACAGTTTTAAACTGGTCTGAAAACGCAATCTTTTAAAAACAGCTTTCAAAGCGTGCGCTTTTGAAAACGATGCTGTTACTGTGTAAACTACAGAAACATAGAATTTGTGAAAACACGTATTTGCGCCAGCACAAAGTGTTTCTTCACAAAGTGATATTGCCACCTATTGGCTTGGCATGCATAATACAGCATTTTTAGTTTGTTTTCGCAGATCTGCATGAACGTGTTTTGACAAATGTTGTCATATACACATCTTTTCAAAAACACAAAAGAAAAACATTTCCATTTTTAGTCCAATCATTGTGGTGTGACCGTAGCCTTGTTGACGCAATCTGGAACTTAAAAATAAAGTTTATTCACTCTTTCCTAATGTTACACCGCGTCTACACCAGACATGAGTGGCATAATGCAATGCAACTAAAGACAATATAGAAGCCATTATAATCAGTGATTCTGTCTACACTGGATGCAGCATGATGCAACGTGTACACAACGTACATTAAGGAGATTTCCAACGGTCACTTTGTTGCATCCAGTGTAGCCTGTCGCAGTGGGATGCAACGTGATGTAACAATGGTTGCATCTGGTGTGGACATGGTGTTAAGATCACAAGGAAAGCAATATAAAAACTGTCTTTCCCCAATTTGGCATACAGCATCTTGTAATCCTCTGAGGCATCTCTATCATTTTGTTGCTTGAGTAATAATTTGCACCTTTTTCATTTTTACTCACCTCCTACTACATGTGCAAATTGTTGGGCAGGGCTAAAGAGGCAATGATGAAGAAGCAGGTCTTTCATCACACTATCACATCATACTGAGATAAAATATGAGACAAACTGTTTTGGCAGCTTGGTGTCAATAAAAGCTGTTTTTGAATCTGTAGTACAATTATATGTCAAAGGATCAAAGGAACCTTGATTTGTCATTCCATGACTTTTTTTTTTTGATGTTGAAGTGAAATGTGATCTGGACATTTCTTCTCTTTCATTCAGAGATGAACATATCTATGTAGGAACACTGTGTGCAAGTGTGTAAGCATGCTCTCTTTGTGTGTAACTGCTTTTTCTCTGTCTTGAGGATAGTGAGCATTTACATCTGCGCCCTGTGTGTGTGTGTGTGTGTGTGTGTGTGTGTGTGTGTGTATGTGTGT
>NW_015505213.1:896574-984848 GCF_001515645.1 Sinocyclocheilus grahami | reverse complement strand
GTGTGTGTGTGTGTGCGCGCACGTGTGTGAATATGTGGGTTCTTGGAGTGTGTGTGGGCGGTTAGAGGTTTCTATCTTTTGCTGAGAGTAGAATCTGGAAACAGTGATAGTGAAAAGGAAAAACTCTCCCGTCAGTTCTAGCGCCTTAAACAAGGCATCTTTTGAACCCCGCTGAAGGGCTTAATTATTGAGACATGCTGCCTCTCCACATCTGAAGATGTCAAGTGGCTCTCTAATTCACAGCAGTCACAGACATTTGTGTTCCATAATGAGTGGAGTGCCACTGAGTGCTGGATCGAGGTCAGTTCCATTTCACTACAGATAGTTTAACAAGGAGGAGTGAAATTCATTTCACTATGCCTGAATTTCTTAAAAGCAATAGTTTGCCAAAAAAATTACAAATTTGTCAACATTTATTCATGCTTTTTTTAAAACCCATTTTCTGTTAAACACAAAAAAAGTTATTTGGCTGGATGTCCAGGCTGCTGTTTTCCATACAATAAGAAAAGGGCTGTAAAGCAAAAAAAAATCATCATTAAAGTAGTTTAATGACTTGTGCATTATTTTCCAAGTCTTCTGTGAATGTTCACATTTGTAGTAGCTCTCAAATTTCAGTCGTGTTTAAATGTGATGTATCACGAAACATTGTACCAGGTTTTGGACACACTTCAAACGTCATGTCTTTGACCGATTGCTGTTGAAATCAAATCTAGTGTGATGCATCTTGACATGCTATATTTACATTTCAGAGCTACTTACTGCACATTGGAGGGTATGATTTTCAGCTAATAATGACTGAATTTCATACACAAAGATATAATATGATTTCAGAGGACTTGGAATATAGTGTATAAGTCAACAACTTTTATTGTGAAGGACTTTTATTGGAAGGAATAAAAGAAATTTGTTACAAAGCATTCATAGTGTTGCAGTCACAAACATGAACATTAACATGACAGCCCATTTGTTTATTCAAGGGGTCATATGATGCTGCTAAAAAGAACATTATTTTGTGTATTTGGTGTAATGAAATGTGTTTATGCGGTTTAAAGTTCAAAAAACACATTATTTTCCACATACTGTACATTATTGTTTCTCCTCTATGTCCCGCCTTTTTGAAACACGTCGATTTTTACAAAGCTCATCGCTCTGAAAAAGCGAGGTGTGCTGTGATTGGCCAACTATCCAGAGAATAAAAGTTACGCCTTCTTTCTTTGCGTGAACACTTGGGTGGCGTTATGCAAATATTTCCACATAGTGAGGTAGATATGTGGGGGTGTGTTAGAACGAGCCGTTTTAGGTAGGAGTGGTTAACTCTTAACTTTTATAAAGAATATCTCTTTGCATTTGAGACTTTAGTCTTTGCAAGTTTACAGATCTTCTTTATGCACCAAGAGCTTGTAACACTCCAAAGAGGAAAAATTGAAATCGCATCATATGACCCCTTTCAGCAAAGTGCCATGTCCTTATGAGCCCCGGTGGAGAGTGAAGTCAATGTAATGAAACATAATGCAGACAGTTAACAGAGAAATTTTGAAGGTACAAGAGTAGGTGGAAAATGGACATTTAATATTTAATTTAGATAAGAACATACATGTCTAAGATTTGTTTAACATGAAGTGCATTAAAAATGAAATTGTAAAATGCTGAACTGAAATAAGGATAACAGTTATGACTAGAGATGTTCAAGGCTTCAGAAATTATATAATGAGTCCAGAAGAGGTGGTATGAAAAAGGTCCTTCCAAACCCACACCATAACCAAAAACACTGATAGAACTAAATTTTGCACAAGTTACATAAGTATTTATTTGAAGCCCACTTTTTACTTAAGGAAACATGGACAAAGTCTGATTGGAAAAACATCCCTATACTGACATTTTGGCAAAACTCAGAAAACGTACCTATATATACAATTCACTGCACTTTCCAGCTGTAATTAACATTAGTGACAGTAAAACTCCAATGACTTTTAATCTTTTTCATGCCATTTATGATTACGGGGGTAGATCTAATGACCTCAAAACACCTTTACCATAGTGCATGATTTGTAAAATAATACATTTTGATGTTTACATCATATAACTAGCTCCATATGTATGGCTTTTCTAACATAGTAAAATTGCTCGGTAGCACACCTGGTACAACATTAAACTAGAAATGTGGAGCGTAAGCAATGTGGACCACTCAAGTGCTGACACAATATGTACAGCAACCAACATAATAAAATGTTGCTAGATTCATGTTCAACTGTTTCAAGTAAAACTGAACACACTTTTATCACCACTCGCTAGACATTTCACTTTGAAAGTGTTGCGAAATGTGCAAGCAACATAACATAATTTTGCAGAAATGTCACAACAGGCACTATTTTTATTTTTTTTATTAGCTTGGGTTGAAATCATCCCAAAGCCCAATATATATACCAGTATGTTACTGTCCAATTTCAAAAATAGTTTATTGTTATGTTGTGTTATTAGCTTGTTGATGCAAGCATCACTGTTATTATTGCTCATACTTGGGGCTAGTAATTTGAAAAAGCTTTAAGCATTAACCTTCAGCGCTGTTTGTGCTACAGGTATGAATAAAACCTCAGATCATGCCAGTAAAATCTAATTTTGTTGTTGTATGAAAAAATCAATGTGAAAAAGTATTTTTTGTGTGTGTGTGTTCCATGGAACCAGTAACAGCAGGTGAAACTAGTCCATTAATGGTGCTTTAATGAAATCTAAAAACGCTGACAAATACACCTTAAATTATTCATGCTGTAATGTGAGTTTTTGGCAGTCTGTTTTTCTGGTAAATATGGAAGCTGTGTGTTTGATCTGAAGTGGGCTCTGGCCCAGAAGAGATATACAGCGTCATGCAGTCAGAGGCTGCAGCTGGCTGATGTCACAACTCTCCATTCATGATGGATGTTTGGGGACCGTGTGCTCCTATATGCCAGGGCTGTGGGTTTGCTATAAGTGTGTTTCTGTGAACTCATTCTGTTTGTCTGAGGATGCTAGTGGAGAGATAGTGGAGAAAGAGATACTTGTTTATTTAAAGGGGTCATCAGATGCGACATGCACTTTTACAAGTTGTTTGAACTTAAATGTGTGTTGGCAGTGTGTGTACACAACCACCCTATAATGAGAAAAATCCACCCAGTGTTTTTATTTAATCTACTAAAATCTTTCCCCCTTTCTCAAATCGAGCCGATCTCAGATGCCTGTCTGTGTGACGTCACACGGACGAAGGCCCCTCCTATAATAGTTTGATTGACAGCAGCGTTTCAGCACAGACTGGACTGGCGTCTTACCTTAGACCCGCCCTGAGTGAGCTGTCATCAGTCCAAGAATGACTCCTAAGCGATTGAGGTGTTCTGTTGTTGGATGTAATAATGAACATAGCAGTCGACTATCATTTACTCCCGACATCTGAGTGGTCTGAAGACGCAGTGGATTACCTTTGTTTCTGAAGGGAATGTGCCCCCGATCTACCTAAATGCGTCTATGTTTGCGCGAATCATTCGTGATCCAGCTTCACCTCCAGAAGAAGTGTGTAAGGTTTTTTTAATTAATCTTTGCAAATCGCCTTTCCTAATAACGTGCTATTTAGCAAGTTTCATGATGAATGCGCCTAAAGTTTACCGTCTCTCAGAGAGCGGCTCGGAAGAGAGGGGCGGGGTGAGCAGAGCTCATTAACATTTAAAGCGACATGCAACAATATTGCTTGCTCTGAAAAGAGCTGTTTTTGGCAAGGTAAAAAGGATGTTGTTTTACACTACCATTGAGAAATTTTAACCAAAGTATATTATAGACTTTTCATTACGACCCTAAAGAATCATATCAACTTGTGGAAAATGGGCATCTGATGACCCCTTTAAGCAATATCAAACATGAAACCGTGTTATATCATCACATGCTCTTGTCTGGAATGTTGGGAACACAGGCAATCAGTCATACAAACAGTTAAATGTCCTGTTACTGCTTGGCCAATCAAATTTGAGTACAGGAACTAATTGTTTTCATAATTAATGTAAGTTTCATGTACAATAAATTTTAAAAGGTAAAAAAAAAATCTGGGAAATGTACAGTAAAAAAACGGAGCTGTGATTGCTAGAACTTTACCGTAAAAAATACAGTTGAAAAATTTCATGGATTGAACTTACATTATTTTACAGTAAAATCAATTTACATTTACAGTTAAAAAAATTATTTCATTAACTAATATAATGTTAATATACTAACCTATGGAAGTATCAAAATCAGCTTGGTAACTTTCTAATATACTGACAACCATCAAAAAGCCCAGGTGGTGAAGAGCCGCAAGCCCGGTCTCATGAAAATGCAAAAAAATTTTGTGTATTTTGCATGCTATTTATACACAGAATGTGACTTTGGCATGCATATGATACACACGTGTTTGACGTGCATATAATACTCCGTTTTTGAGTGCATATGATACGCACTTTGTTGGTGTGCATATGATACACATTTTGGCGTGCATATAATACACACCCTAAACCTAAACATTGCGTAACAAATGCACGTCAAAATCAAGCACAATTGGTGGCTGACTAAATACTTTTTTTCCCCACTGTAAAAATAAATTAAATAGTAAATAGTACACCAAATAGAAACAGAAAATCGTGCCATTTAAACACACTTTCATGAGATCCGATTAGAGCTACATGACACTAAAATACTGCAATAAACATTAATTTGACAACAAATGTGTACTTTCAGATAAGAAATTCAAATATCAATTTATGATTTTTCACTACAAATTATTAGATTACTTTTTCTTTTCCAAAACTGGAATATTACAAGATATTCACTATAGCATTTTTACTGTCTTTCTGCCAATAATTTCAACCATTTTTTATAGAAAAACAAAAAATGGATGAGTTTTAATAGGGCTGCATCAATCCATTTTTCATCTCTAATAAGTGTTTGAGAGAGGCAGAGAAATAGAAAACACTGAAGGAGAATAGGGTGTAAAAGAGGAACGAGGAAGAGAGAGAAATATTAAATATGATATTCTCATTGAGATCCATGTCATCCGCACTCAGCTCTTGTAAGTGTACACCAATGCCCAGAGGATGTGTTTAACCTCTCTCTGCAGAGACCATCAACAGCCTAATCTTAGTAAGCCTTAGATTAAGGCATCAGCTTTTGTTTAACACTCCTACTCAGCCTTGGGAACACTGGGAGTTGGCCATGTGGGCATGGAGCGAGAGATGTGCTGGAGTATAGAGAGAAGCGGGACCATTTGTGTATGCAAATATGAAAAACTGAGAAAATGATGGCCCTTTCGCATGACTTGTGTCAGGATTTGAACAAACTGCTTAACACAAGCATCGTGCACGGCTGTGACCTTCACATGAAAAGCATCACGGAAGGGCGATTCTTCAAGGTTGCTAGGTAGCAAGAAAGTGAAAATATGTGCTTGAGTTTAAAATAGAAAAGAAAGATTTATCAAACCAAATTGTTTGGCAATTAACAATGATAACTAGCATTAAAAGTGTATTTGTTAGCTAAAAGAGGAAAAAAATTATGGTAAATGTGCTTTAGTAAATAAAAAAGCTTAATGAAATTGTATTAAAATTAAGATTTTTTTAAATAAATTAATATTTTATTTTTTATAATTTTTTTCAGCAAGGATATATTACTGTAACTTGATCAAAATGTTATATTGTTACCAAAAAAAATCGCAATTTTCTTTTCAACATTCTATTCATCAAAGTATCCTGAAAAATGTATCATGCTTTTCACAAAAATATTAAGCAACACAAATTTTTTGAGCAGCAAATCAGCATATTAGAATTAGAATTAGAAATAGATTTTTCATCACAGGAATAAGTTTCATTTTAAAATATAGCTATTTTAAATTGTAATAATATTTCCCAGAATCAATGTTTTTACCATATTTTTAATCAAATAAATCTAGCCTTGTCGAGCATAAAAGACTTACCAATCCCAAACTTTTGAATTGTAATGTATTTTAATCAAAAATAGTTAAAGTAAAATATATAAAATGCTATTTTAATATAAAAATCGTTTTCATATTTTCAATCAGTGTTGCATCGGTCAGTTTTTCAGAGTGAAATGGAACACTTAGCAAGAAATAAACAGGAATTTTTTGAATGGAAAATAATTAGTTGACATCAGTCAGTCCCTGATGGTAGATGCCATATCTGTCTGCAAAGGCCTTCTTTCTCCATTGATGGCCATTTAAAGGCATTTGTTTATTATTTAAAATGCATCATATATATTTTTTTTAATATTTAAATATTACATTACAACATATATTTTACCACTACCCTGTTTGTTTTTGGTGTAAAATGCTGTCTGCCGCCTTTCATGGATAGTCACTAATTAAGGGTTTGTGTGAAATCTTGTGGTGTTATCAGCCAATCAGTGTTGCCAGTCATGATGTCAGTTTCCTGCAGCTGCAAAGTGAATAGTCACTTGGCATTTGTGGCTCAAAATAACCTGGCTGCAGATCTAAGCACCCAGAATTTGGCAGATTTTGAAACGTGTACCTCCAGGTGGTCCTGCGGCAGCCAAGCAACTTCCATTGAGATGGGAATGTTAACGGAGAGCACTTTCTATGTATTTTAGACCTGCCGTCACCAAGAAAAGTCATTCCAGAAGAAGTGCACGTTATTACATTTTGACAAATGCTTACAAAGACTGACATTTGTTTTTCCTCGCAGTAATGTGCACTGATGAATCATCTACAATGAGACTAAAAAGATGCTTTAGGAAAGTAAATGGGGTTAAATTTGATTTCGTGTTGACTTTAAAGAAGACAATAAAGCATGAGAAATGAAGCCATTAGAATGAACGAGAGAAGGAACTGGTGGTGGGTAGAGAAATAGAGGAATGATGCTAACCCAGTTTCCCTATATGGTACTTGGAGAGACGCCCACAGAAGGACAAATCCCAGTGTGAAACCCACTAAAAGGACAAGAGAAAAGAACGACTAGATGAAAGAAATTGAAGAAGTTTGTGATAACAGTGGACCCACATTATGGACAGATCAATGCAATCACACTGATGCTGATATCTCTGTTTGCTGTATTCAAATGACAGCTAAAAATTAGTCTGACAGCATGTGGAAATGAATGTGATCTGTGATGTGTTGCTGTCTATTTGTGATCTGTATTGGATTAGCAAGAGCATGAGTGCATCAGCTGCCATACTGATGACATGGTAACACTATGACAACAGATATTCGCCTGTATCCTCAAGCATGTCACCCAGATAAGATCCTAAGCGGACTGTCAGTCTCAGGGACAACTGGAAAGTCAGCTGAGCAAACTGTTACTGTGTGTTTGAGCAGTGCATCGTTTCCGAATAAGCTCATGTCCAATTTGTTCTTTTATGTTGTCATTTATTCACCCTCATGCTGCTCCATACCCAAATTACTTTTTTTTTCTTTGGAACACCAAAGGAGAATATTAGTAGAAGGTTAATGCTGCTGCTTTTTTTTTACTGTGAACGAGAAAATATGTGGAAAAAAACAAATATGAAATGAGAGCTATGGTTCACTGTTACGTTCCATGAAAAATGACTTAAATTTTATGATTTTTTCTTTTTCTTTTTTGATATTTGACAGCTGGTGACCATGATTTTTGTTGTGTTGGAAAC
This sequence comes from Sinocyclocheilus grahami, assembly GCF_001515645.1. NCBI lineage: Eukaryota > Metazoa > Chordata > Actinopteri > Cypriniformes > Cyprinidae > Sinocyclocheilus > Sinocyclocheilus grahami. The sequence goes on along the minus strand of NW_015505213.1, from coordinate 977,210 downwards.
ATATTAGTAATGACCTGCCTTTAAGTTCTACAGTAGAAAAAAAAAACATTCTGATTTGGAATGATATAAGGTTAAATAAATGTTGAAATTGTTTTTGTTTGAACTTTACTTTTAATATATTGCAGTTTCCCAAGTCTGCTATTTCCCTTTTCTCTCTAGAAACGATGACCTTGCTCTTGTTCCAAACAGCCCCTTTAAGGCACATGATGTGTACAATGAATTATTAAAATTGTTCTATGTCACTGTGGACTGGACGGCATATTATAAGTACCCAGTCCACCGAGAGAATTGGTTTGGCAGAGGAGAAGTGGGCCAATGCCTGGGGCACTGTACTGCCGGCGAAATGTCCAGTACCGTTGGTGGTGTGATACCGTCCTGCTCGTAAACCACAGTTGTTCAAGGTTCACCACCCTGCAGAAAAATCATCACAATATAGTAATGTTGGTTATCTGCATAGAAGACTGATGTGCTGGGCTTCCTACCAGGTTCCCTAACCAGCAAGATTTCTCAACCAGCTTCACCAGCCATGTCCAAAAGCTAGAGCAGCACCATAATAACCAGCATGGGAATTCCTATTGATTTCAATCTGTGGACAGTTACATAAACTGCTTAGACTAGTCTTACAAGTTTTTTTGGTCATCATTTTTTAAGGAATAGTTCACCCAAAAAGGAAAATTTGCTGAAAATGTACTCACACTCAGGCAATCCAAGATGTAGATGAGTTTGTTTCTTCATCTGTACAGATTGGGAGCAATGAAGCATTACATCACTTGCTCACTAATGGATCCTCTGCAATGAATGGGTGCCATCAGAATGACAGTCCAAACAGCTGATAAAAACATCACAATAATCCATATGTGATCCACACCACTCCAGTCTATCAATGAATGCCTTTTGAAGTGAAAAGCTGCTTGCATTTTAACTTTAAGCTGTTGCTTCTGGCTGAAGTATGAGTCCTCTCTCTATATTATTGCTCTCTTCAGTGAAAAGGTCATCTCAGCTGAATCAACAGAGATATATGAACAGATCAAGCACTGTTTTCAAGCAAAAACTGTTTTGTGAGAGGTAAATAGGGGATGGACTTGCTGTCACTGGAGGAAGTGTTATTATGGATTTTGGCTAGATGTAATGGTAAACGCCTTAATGATGGATTCATTTCTTTTAAAAATGCAGCTTTTCACTTCACATGCCGTTAATCGATGGACTGGAGTGGTGTGGACTACTTGTGGATTATTGTGATCTTTTTATCAGCTGTTTGGACTCTCATTCTGACGGCACCCATTCACTACAGAGGATCCATTGGTGAGCAAGTGATGTGATGCTAAATCTTTGCAAATCTGTTCTGATGAATAAACGGAAATCATCTACATCTTGGATGTCCTTAGGGTGAGTCCATTTTTTTGCAAATTTATAGTTTGGGTGAACTATTCCTTTACATAAAAAAAACTAACCTGACCTAATTTGAATATGAAAATTAAGTCACTTGGGTAACAGCTAGTTGGTCAGATTAGTTCTTTAAAACAGTGTTAACATCATAGCTTTGTTTATGCAACTGGCCCCTGGTCTTTTCATTAAGGTCACTTACGTTTTTGGTGCTTTTTTAAGAGCTATTCAGACTAGACTAATTTTCCCAGAAAAGCTCATGTAAATTTGGCAGGCATACTTTAAGACTTAATCAAACATGTCTGTTTTTCCTTCTCACAACCTCAGTAAAAATTACAGAGCAAATTACCTACTGTATTTTGGCTCCGGTATCCTCTGAGAAATTTAATTTCAGTTAGTTGTATTTTCACAATGCTTCTCCTCATTTAATTTGACCTTTGTCAAATGCCATAATTAAAGTTAATTTTGTCCTTGTGCACAAATCTTCTGGCTGCCTGCTGCACCTTAATTATGGATTTAGACCATTTTGCCAACTTTCTGGGTAAAATAACAGTTGGTGGTTCAAGTACTGCTGGCATCCCATCTGACAATGCCATCCCATCTTTGGTCAATCTTAAGGCTTCACGCAATACACACATTTAGATAATAGTACGAAGAACTGAGGTAAACATGTCAGTATAGTTACATTTATATATTTATGTATAATATGAAAATTTACTCGTTCCAGTCAAAAGTTTGGAATAATTCAGATTTTTTAAAAGTTTCTCTTATACACGGCAAGGCTGCATTTATTGGATCAAAACTACAGTAAATCAGCAGTATTGTGAAATATTATTACAATTTAAAAGAACTGCTTTCTATATAAATTTCTATCTTTTAAAATGCAATCTATTCCTGTAATGCAAAGCTGACTTTTCAGCAGCCATTACTCCAGTTTTCAGTGTTACATGATCCGTTAGAAATCATTTTATTATTCTGATTTGGTGCTCAAGAAACATTTTGAAAACAGTTTTGGCTGCTTAATATTTAAACTCTTATGCACTACCATTTAAAACTCTAGAGTAAGCACGGTTTAAAAAAATAAAATAGAAAACTTGTTTTAAATTGTAATAATATTTCACACTTGCTGTTTTGACTGTATTTTTGGTCAAATAAATGCAGCCTTAAAGGGATAGTTCACCCAAAAAGGAAAATTTGATGTTTATCTGCTTACCCCCAGGGCATTTAAGATGTAGGTGACTTTGTTTCTTCAGTAGAACACAAACGAAGATTTTTTTCTCAAACCGCTGCATTCTGTCAGTCTTATAATGGAGGTGAATGGGAATCACGGCTTTGAGAGTAAAAAAAACATACACAAACAAAACCAAATTAAACCCTGCGGCTCGTGACGATACATTGATGTGTAAAGACACAAAACGATCGGTCTGTGCAAGAAACTGAACAGTAATTATATCGTTTTTTTACCTCTGATTCACCGCAATGTCCGAACTGTCCTGAGCACGTTCTCAGACGCGTCTTATTTTTCTTCATGCTTTACGGCGGATCGCAGACTTATAAGTGCATTACCGCCACCTATCTCTCAAATGGACCATTGACACTCTATCTACAATCTCAATTAGGATTGTCAATGGTCCATTTGAGAGATAGGTGGCGGTAACGCACTTATAAGTCTGCGATCCGCCATTTAATATTTATCTATGCCTTTATTTGGACAGGATAGTGTAGAGTAGACAGGAAAGCAGTGGGTGAAGAGAGAGGGGAGTGGGAGCGGCAAAGCACCACGAGCCAGGATTCAGACTTGAGTCGCCGTGAGCGCCGTTGTACTGAATGTCGGCAAACTAAACGCGAGGGTACTAGCACCGAGAGTTAACTCAAAATTTTGACTGGTAGTGTATGTTTTGACGATACATGAACAGTTGTATATTGTAATATTGTTGTTGATTTGCAGTGCTTCTTTGAGATTGTATTTGTGATTGTTTTCTCAGCACCTCAAGGCATTCTGTGGTGTTTGTGTGGTGTATATTTTGACCGATAGTCTGACACCCACTATAGACCGCAGAGGGTTTGTGACATCACTAAGTGTCTGCATTTTTTTGGTGCTCTACTTTTCTACTAGAAGCTTTTGATTTGACAGCTTTCCCAGCCGCTGTGAAACGTCTGTGTCTACATTGTTCACACACCATATGATATCCTCAGGATCAGACATCCCTACCATTCACTTCAGCCATTATCTCTCTTTCCTCTTTCATTTTACCGTTTTTCTGTAGCTTGATTTCACTATCGATCTCTCTCCGTTTCCTTTTGTTTGAACTCCTTGTCCCCGTCCCTCCATCTGTCTTTCCCTCAAAGTCTTCAGAGTCAGCAGAGCTGTTTCATCAGTTAAACATGTAAGCACTTCACTTCAACAGCTTCCATTAATCCATTCTAAAGACCATGTTTTTTGTCCTCTCTAGCTACAGCTTCTAGAGGACAAGTTAAACCTTGTGTCTTCATTTATGACATGACAATGACAGCTCCATCAGACCTCGGATGATGTGGCCTTGGGGGTTTGCTGCTGGTGCTAAACACTGAGCATGTCTTGCTGCTTTATCAGTTTCATTCTCATTATATATGCCAAAACTACAGCAAAAAGCTTGCTGACAGTATCACTGTTAGAATAATTGTGGCACATCAGTTCAAACAAGGAATTGATATGCCACATGAACTGAACAATTAAAAGTATAGTACACACAAATGTAAAAATGTAAATTTATATTATTTAGGATTGTTTGTTACGTTTATAGTGACTTCCCAAGTAAAGTATAAAACCTTGTATAATTATCCATAATTTTAAGTGCTTTTTAACAGTATTAATTTAAGTAAATTAAGTTGCGTTACTGTAACTTAAATAGTAGTACATGCTGCTAGCAATGCCAAGGTTTGAGTTCCAGGGAATTGCATGAACTGATTTTTTTTTAATGTTTTGCCACTTGCATAAATGTAAATAAAATCTAAAAACTTTGCAATACAGGTGTTCCTAACATGCAATAGGGCATAAATAATTAAGTAGCATTTTTCACAGTTGTGTAATTTGCACTGATGCTTTGGTTGATGTTGTTGTCAAGTTTGGTAACTTGTTTTATGACACCTGGATTTCATTTTCTACTCATTTGTGTGCAAAAATGAGCCATTAATGTTTTGTGTGCTCTGTTTTGAGGTCTGTGTGTCTTTTGTGTCCTGAGCATACATTATAAAGTCATAGTGTCTCCCAGGCTAGACAACATACATTCAGCTCTCCACATCTTTAGTTGGCATGATAATATGCATCTTAAAGTCAGACATTTTGCATATATTTTTCATTTAAATATTACTAGGCTATTTTAAATACCATTTCATCAGATTTGGAAGTAAAAGTGTTCGAGCTCCAAAGTTTCTAATTCAAAATCTCCTAAATTACTGAAAATCTCCAGTGAAGTACCATAAAAGTTGTCCATATAAAGCTGTTATAAATCTTATGAAGTCATACGACGTGTGAGAAAAAGACCAAGATTGAAGTCACAGAAAATGTTTGCTTTTTATCACTGTTTTCAAAAGTTATGATCAGCCGCATCATTTAAACCACCAGCCTAATATCGTGTAGGTCCCTCTTATGCTGCCATAACAACTCTGATGCATCGAGGCATGGACTCCACAAGACCTCTGAACATTGTTCTGTGATCTGTGGCACCAAGACATTAGCAGCAGATCCTTTAAGTCCTGCAAGTTGTGAGGTGGTCCTCCATGGATCAGATTTGTTGGTCCAGCACAACCTGTAGATGCTCAGTTGAACAGAGATCTGGGGAATTTGAAGGCCAAGGCAACACCTTGAACTCTTTGTCATGTTCCTCAAACTATTCCTGAACAATTTTTGCAGAGTGGTTTCCCAGCAGAACCTTGACCAGAGAGCATAGCACTGCCTCCACCAGCCTGCATGCCGCCTTCTCATAGTGCATCCTGCTGCCATCTCTTCCCCAGGCAAACAATGCATATGCACCAGCCATCCACCTGATCTAAAAGAAAACATGATTCATCAGACCTGGCAACCTTCTTCCATTGCTCCATGGTCACATGCCCATTGTATCCCCATACATAGCAAAAGATGATGCACTGTGTGTTCTGACACCTTTCTGTCATGGCCAGCATTGAGTTTTTCAGCAATTTGAGCTACAGTAGCTCTTCTGTTTGATCAAAGCAGACGGACAAGCCTTTGCTCCCCACATGCATTAGTGAGCCTTGGGTGCTCATGGTCCTGATGCTGGTTCATCCTTCCTTGCTCCACTTTTGTTTGCTACTAACCACTGCATACCAGAGCTGGACTGGGGCTAAAATTTGACCCTGAACAAATCCAGCCCATGAGTTCACCCGTGAATGTTTTTGCTGGAGTTAGGGCCTTAAAATGGACTAAATATATTAATAAATAAAAATGGACAGAAACAAACACTGATGAGTCTTGTTGAATGTACTGCAAAAATACAGTCAACAGACTTAATACTGCATTTTTGTCACATAGAAATGCACTTGACAGTAAAGCACCGATTTTGAGCTAGGATGCCACAAAGTAAATTTGTTGCTATTAAATTGTCATCATTTACACACACTCAGGTTGTCCAAACCTGTATGACTTTCTCTCTTCTGTGATTTTGAACAATTTTGGTAACCAACCATTTTGGTTACCATTGACTTCTATTATACAGTATATTCCACAGACAGAGTCATACAGGTTTGGATTGACAGTAACATTGGCAATGGTTCATAAAGTAAATAATAATAAACTATAGAATTTGTGTAAACATGCAGAAGTTATGAAAACAACCTTTATGAAAATGGTTTATATTCCCCAATATTTAATATACTGTAAGTAATAACAGCAACATTTTATGTATAACACAAAACTGCATAAAAAAATTCAGAGTCAAATCTGAATGGATCAAGCGACTTTGCAGTTTATCACTTGTTACAGCTGCAGAAGCGCATGCAGAGCACATTCAGTCTGCTTTTGCACACGGCTGGAGGATGCACGGTTTAATTGTGTAGCACCGTTTCATCACACATTTGGAGTATTAGCCTTTTGCAGTTACCGATGTGCTGCATTTTAAAAACAGCGCCTTATTTAGGGGAGGGGAAGATCTTCCTTTGCCAATCAGCCAACTACTCGACTGGCCCACCGGGAAAGTCCCAGTGCTCCCTACGGCCAGTACATGCCTGCAGCATACCAGAAACACCCCACAAGACTTGTTGTTTTGAGATACTCTGACCCAGTCGTCTAGCCTTCACTAGTTTGGCCCTCATCAGAGCCATCTTTCCTGCTTCCAACATATGAAATTCAAGAAATGGCTGTTCACTTGCTGCCTAATATATCCCACCCCTTGACAGCTGCCATAGTAAAATTCAGGTTTTCAAAACCATTTAACACCAGCACAAATAATTTAAATTTAAATTTAAGAACTTGACATGTTTTAAACTAGAGTTTAGCTCTTTTTTCCCATTAGTCATGGACACTTTTATTTGTCATTGACTTTCAGTCAGCATGTGATGTTACTTTCCAATCTGTGAGGATTCATGTTTTATGAATGCAGTCCCATTAGGGCATATTGAACTTAAAACCTGTTTCAGCTGTGCTGGTGCATTTAGCATTTATACATGTATGGAATTGAAAATGCATTCTCATCTCATTCTCCGGAATTTCTTGTAAATTCTGGAATCGGAGCATGAGCAGTCTTGACAATGACAAATGTTTCCAGATACATTTGGCAATCAGTTTAATCAGTTTAAGGAAAATATTGTGGTTCCCCCCCTAAGCGCTGTTCTCTGTAAGCTATGTGCACCTGAGAAATCTCGTTCCTGTGTCTGTCTGCTGCAGATTCTGCTGGGGGAGCTCGCATCCTTCTTCACTAAACCTGAGGCCATGCAGGAGAAGACAATTGTTACGGCTGACTGCTGCTATTTCAACCCGCTGCTGAGACGCATTGTCCGCTTCCTTGGTAAGCAATGCTTCAAGGTTGTTGTTTTTTTAAATACTTATTCAAACTGTTTATCTTCCAAACACATAGCATTCAACTTTTCCTGCTGCATTAAAATTTTTAAGTGTGTTTGTTTGCATGCACGTGCATTTATTTAAAACAACTGTTTTCTATTTTAAATGAATAGTTCACCCAAAAATTGCTGAACATTTACTCACCCTCAGGCCATCCAAGATGTAGATGAGGGTGTTCCTTCATCGGAACAGATTGTGAGAAATGTAGCATTTCATCACTTGCTCACCAGTGGATCCTCTGCAGTGAATGGGTGCCGTCAGAATGAGAGTCCAAACAGCTGATAAAAACATCACAATAATCCACATGACTCGAGTCTATCATTTAATGTTTTGTGAAGCAAAAAGCTGCATGTTCATAAGAAACAATTCCATCATTAAGGGAGTTAACTTTAAACTGTCGCTTCTGGCCAAAATATGCTTGCTCCAGTGAAAAAGTCCATCCTCTGTTGTCCTCTCACATCAAAATCCATTGACATATTTGTTTAGAAATGTTTTAAACTTTTTTGTTTATTTGTGCATATTTCTGTCTAGATTCATATGAGATGATGTTTCTTACAAACATGCAGATTATTGCTTCACAAGATATTAACTGATAGCTGGGAGTCTGACGGATTGTGTTGTTTTTATCAGCTGCTTGGACTCTCATTCTGACGGCACCCATTCACTGCAGAGGATCTATTGGTGAGCAAGCGATGTAATGCTAAATTTCTCCAAATCAAATTTTGAATGGCCTGAGGGTGAGTAAATGTTGAAAACGTGTGCTGCTTAATATTTTTGTGAAAACCATGATCATTTTTCTAGGATTCTTTGCTGAATACAGAGTTTGAAAGAAAAGCATTTATTTGCAAAAGAAATCTAATTAGAAATCTAGAATTTAATGACTTTTTTGATCACTTTAATGCATCCTTTCAAATAAAAACTGAACTGTCCCTTAAAATTTAGAATGGTAGACTGTATATCAAACTACTTTAAATGTCCAAATGTATGTGAAAATCCTCTCATAATTATCAAGTGGTTGATGAAATTATTTCTTTCTCTTGTTCTCAGGTGTGTATTCCTTTGGCCTCTTTACCACCACCATCTTTGCCAATGCAGGGCAGGTAGTGACAGGAAACCAGACACCTCATTTCTTGTCTACCTGCCGTCCAAACTACACAGCACTGGGCTGCCATTCACCGCTGCAGTACATCACAGAGCGGCGAGCGTGCACCGGAAACCCTTACCTCATCACCTCCGCCCGCAAATCTTTCCCCTCCAAGGACGCAGCGCTGAGTATGTACTCAGCTGTCTATACAGTGGTGAGTGCATCCAGGACAAGAAATCAAACATGACACAGCATGCAAAGAAATCACAGTCATCCTTTCTTTTAATAGTGCTGATGTTTTAACTGACTCAAGAGATGACAGAGCTCCTGTGCAACGATGATTCACAATATTTGGTCATGACCCTGCTGGAAATATCAGCATATCTTACTGCTGGATCTTACATAACTGGATTCTGATCCCCAGTTTAGCATTTAATTAACCGAAATACAATACAATTTTTAATAGATTTTTACAATATGTAATATATTAATTTTTATTACACTATCTAATGTTTAAAATCGCTTTCCTATTTATTTATTTATTTTATTTTATTTTTTTACATATTTTTGAAAATAATTTTTTTTGCTGTCATGGCAAAGCCCAAATTGCAATACTATTTCTTTATACTTTATCATAATTCATAATTCTATTCACAAGTGTAACATTTATTGAATAAAAATAAAATAAAAAAATACAGTTTAAAAATAGCGTTTTTTGATGTTGTTTATTTTTTGATATTTTTTAAATTAGATTTTAAAAGTTTACAATATAATTTCTTAATTTATGTTTCTGAAAAAAAACATCATAATTACAAAATACCAAAATACAATAAAATTTCATATAGTAAATAAGATATAATTTCTTAAGACAAGAAATTCATAATTCAGCTCCTCAATTATTCCATCATTAAGGGAGTTAACTTTAAACTGTCGCTTCTGGCCAAAATATGCTTGCTCCAGTGAAAAAGTCCATCCTCTGTTGTCCTCTCACATCAAAATCCATTGACATATTTGTTTAGAAATGTTTTAAACTTTTTTGTTTATTTGTGCATATTTCTGTCTAGATTCATATGAGATGATGTTTCTTACAAACATGCAGATTATTGCTTCACAAGATATTAACTGATAGCTGGGAGTCTGACGGATTGTGTTGTTTTTATCAGCTGCTTGGACTCTCATTCTGACGGCACCCATTCACTGCAGAGGATCTATTGGTGAGCAAGCGATGTAATGCTAAATTTCTCCAAATCAAATTTTGAATGGCCTGAGGGTGAGTAAATGTTGAAAACGTGTGCTGCTTAATATTTTTGTGAAAACCATGATCATTTTTCTAGGATTCTTTGCTGAATACAGAGTTTGAAAGAAAAGCATTTATTTGCAAAAGAAATCTAATTAGAAATCTAGAATTTAATGACTTTTTTGATCACTTTAATGCATCCTTTCAAATAAAAACTGAACTGTCCCTTAAAATTTAGAATGGTAGACTGTATATCAAACTACTTTAAATGTCCAAATGTATGTGAAAATCCTCTCATAATTATCAAGTGGTTGATGAAATTATTTCTTTCTCTTGTTCTCAGGTGTGTATTCCTTTGGCCTCTTTACCACCACCATCTTTGCCAATGCAGGGCAGGTAGTGACAGGAAACCAGACACCTCATTTCTTGTCTACATGCCGCCCAAACTACACAGCACTGGGCTGCCATTCACCGCTGCAGTACATCACAGAGCGGCGAGCGTGCACCGGAAACCCTTACCTCATCACCTCCGCCCGCAAATCTTTCCCCTCCAAGGACGCAGCGCTGAGTATGTACTCAGCTGTCTATACAGTGGTGAGTGCATCCAGGACAAGAAATCAAACATGACACAGCATGCAAAGAAATCACAGTCATCCTTTCTTTTAATAGTGCTGATGTTTTAACTGACTCAAGAGATGACAGAGCTCCTGTGCAACGATGATTCACAATATTTGGTCATGACCCTGCTGGAAATATCAGCATATCTTACTGCTGGATCTTACATAACTGGATTCTGATCCCCAGTTTAGCATTTAATTAACCGAAATACAATACAATTTTTAATAGATTTTTACAATATGTAATATATTAATTTTTATTACACTATCTAATGTTTAAAATCGCTTTCCTATTTATTTATTTATTTTATTTTATTTTTTTACATATTTTTGAAAATAAATTTTTTTGCTGTCATGGCAAAGCCCAAATTGCAATACTATTTCTTTATACTTTATCATAATTCATAATTCTATTCACAAGTGTAACATTTATTGAATAAAAATAAAATAAAATTACAGTTTAAAAATAGCGTTTTTTGATGTTGTTTATTTTTTGATATTTTTTAAATTAGATTTTAAAAGTTTACAATATAATTTCTTAATTTATGTTTCTGAAAAAAAACATCATAATTACAAAATACCAAAATACAATAAAATTTCATATAGTAAATAAGATATAATTTCTTAAGACAAGAAATTCATAATTCAGCTCCTCAATTTAGCATTGAATTAATATACAGTGAAACAAGGTAATATTGTTAATGACTGTTAATGTTTGAAATTATGTATTTATTTAATTAATTTTTGGCTGTGTTTGGCAAAGCACACTCGACAATGTAATGGCAAAGCCATTACTCTAGTGTACTAAGAAGTTTGTGTTATATAATCCTTAAGAAATTATCATAATGTGTTGATTTAGTACTCAACATCCTTCTCCTATTATTAGCACACTTGAAAATGATTGTGCTGTTTAATGAAGTATGCAGACGGCAGTGCAGTGTCTTTTGCACTTGCTGTATAGCGTGTTTAGGTACCATGCAATTACACATTTTCTACCGCGAGGGCCCCTGGGGACACCTTGCTTAGGGTCCGTAAAACTCTAAACACGCCCCTGCACTTGTAAGTCTTTGTAAACTTTCCAGTTTCAAGTCAAATTTTGATTTCAAAAATGTCCTCTAGAAACCTATTAGTCCCATTAGTGTTGCTCTTTTGAGGGATGAAGTCTGTTTCGTAAACCACTGGATCTAACCATCAGAGAGAGAAGTGGATGCCCAGACAACTAGACGAGAAGAACATTGTCTGTAGTTTGAGAAACAGCTAGAAGCTCCATTAAGCAGCACACAATAAACTCCGGCTTCATCTGCAACATCGAAGAGAAGAGATGCTGCTGGCCTTCTGGCAGTGTTTTGAAGTAACAACATATGGCAAATAAAAATAAAAGGGTAGAATGGGCATGATGCATGGATAAATCTACCGTTCATTTGGAATGTTTGAGGTGTTGTATTGCTGAGCAAATAGTCATGATAGATGTGCATTAACGCATAATGTACCAATGTGTATTTTGTGTTTTCTGCAGATGTATATAACTCTGGTATGGAGGACTAAAGGCACAAGGCTGACCAAACCTATTCTCTGTCTGACTGTCCTCTCACTGGCTGTTCTGGTGGGCATCGTGCGTGTAGCTGAGTACCGCAACCACTGGTCTGATGCTCTAGCTGGATATCTCACCGGAGGAGCCATCGCCGCTTTTCTGGTGAGAATCTGCCAACTTTGAAGACCAAAATACGCCATAGCCAGGCAGTTCAATGCATACCCATTCAAGAACATACACTACCATTCAAAAGGTTGAAGGAATAAGCAGAAAGGAGGTGTCCATCAAAAATGATGGTAAAGACATTTATTGTATTAAAAGATTTCTATTTCAAAAATGCTGATCTTTTGAACTTTCTATTCAGCAGTAAATAATAAAATGAATGAAATGTTTTATGGTTTCCACAAAAATATTTAGCAGCATATAATAATCAGAAATGTTTCTTGAGCAGCAAATAAGAATATTTTAATTATTTCTGAAGGATCGTGTGACAAAGAAGACTGGAGTAATGATGCTGAAAATTCATCTTTGCCATCACAGGAATAAATCGCATTTTAAAATATATGAAAATATAAAACAAAATTTTAAACTGTAATAATATTTCACAATATTACTATTTTTAATGTATATTTATCTAGGAAATGCAGCCTTAGTGAGCTTAAGAGACTTTCAGAAACATAAAAAATCTTACTGATCCCAAACTTTTGAAAAATAGAGTATTGCATGTACTACAAGACCACAGAATAGCTGAAATCTGCATCATAAAATTGCATCTTGAAGCCTTTGTTGCATGCTGGCATTGGCAAATATTAGCATCTAGCTAAATGAATAGATCTACAATTGAAAAATGTCAAAGAAAACCATTACAAACTCCTCCAATTTGCTTGAACAAGGTTTTGTGGACATTGCTAGTCCAAAAAGAATGACAGAAAACCCACCCCAAAATAATGAACCAGCCAGACTGCCTCCTGGATTGCACACATCCTGATGGATAGAGTGCGAATTGGGACACGGCCAAAGTCTCATGCCATGTCAGAGGGTAAAACAGGTCATTACTCTGAGCACATACCTGTTTAACAGCTAATACTAGTACTCAGATGTTTAGTGAGTCTGTAGCTAATCCACTGGCTTTAGACTCCATCCTTCATCCTCTTAAATCAAATCCAATAACAACCATGCCAAGGCTGAACATGTTTTGGGCATAAAGCCTTAATCCACAAGAGGCAGATCCTGCATTGTCGTACTGTAAATGCCTTAGTCGCACATTTTTATTGTCATTATTAACCCTTGCTCTTGGTTCACCTCCAGGTCACATGCGTGATCAATAACTTCCAGCAGACCCAGTCTCAGCTGCCACCCTTACCGCCCCCTGTGCACCCTCCACGCCCGGAGCCCTCCTTGCTCAATATGCCCATGGTGGCCATGCCCTGCGTAGAGAGTCCACTCGAAAAGTTAAGTGGCCCTCAGGTAAGGGGTGATGGGTGGGTGCATTGGACACCAGGAAGGCGTGGGAAATCTAAACAAGAGCTTACAACTAACTGTACTGTATAATAATGTACCTATTCTTCAGCTGAATGAAGGTCTGCTGCCCACATACTTGTGGTTTTAAAATAGCCGTGAATAATGGGATCATATATCCAGAATGTGGTAATACTGGTATTATTGGCTCTGAAGAGGAGTTTGAAGCATTGTTTTTTTTCTCATTAGCTCAGTTTCCTAAGCCTAGTAGTTAGCTGACCTAGACAGCATTTCTAAGGCATCATAGGTATGCTTCAGATGTGAAGGCTACTCCCAAAAATATCATAGTCTCCTCGTATTAACCAGATTCTAAGCAAGCATTGCATCCAGGGTCAGAAATACAATTTTTATTTAAGGGGCAACATTTGCCCCATGGAATTGATTTCCAGGGTAATTTTTTGGCTTTGTATACACAGTTTTTACAATTTGATTTATTAAATGTGTTTTGTATTTATTTCAAATGCTTAAATTAAATCAATTGCTTCAATCAGTCACAATATTATAGACAGTGGTTTTCAAACTGTGGGGCTAGCACCCCGTTAAGGGGGGCAAACACCTGTTGATTCAGAAGCATACAGGTGTAAATAAAGATTTTGCTAGAGGGGGACAATTTGACTAGTCTCCCAGCTAGTCGAGCGAAATCTTCATTGGCTACGGTTACTGCAGATTTGGTGCACTTTAGTTAGAGCAAAAACAAAAAGCAAAGAATACCACAGATGGTACAATGGTTAAACTGACTGAAAAGCAGGCTCAGCCGTCACACTAAATTTAGTACGCTTTTTATATTTTTAATGTTTCAGTATAACTAACACCCTGTCTACAACAAACGCGAGTGGTGCAACACGACATGACAAAAGACAGTAAAACCCATTGTAATCAAGTGACACTGAATGCAGCGTGGCATCGTGTGAAATTAGATGAATGTAGGGAGTTTGTGTCCTAAAAGGTTGAAAACCCCTGTTATAGATAATACAATTTGATCAACATCAACAAAAGCCATATTTATACTGGAGAGGTGGAACAGAAACTGCATCTGACATGGCATTTATGTTTATTTACAGATTGTATAATGCTACTCAAAGGTGGCATACATGCATTTACACAATTGCATAATTTAAATAGCCCACAAAAGATATGCAAATTATAAAAAAAAACGGGAACTGTTACAGGGCACTGCAATTTTATGAGAAAAATATTTCGGTCGGTTTACATAAAAAAATATTAGTGTTGGAGAAACGGCACACCATTCTGGCTACACAAAATAAGCAAGCTAAGAAGAGTTTATGACATAGTTTTTTGCTTTTTACACATTCAGAAATCAAGAGATAGTGATATAGTGGATAGTGGACAGTACACTCTAAAAAATGCTGGGTTAAATACAACCCAGTGCTGGGTTAAATAGGGACAAACCCAGCAATTGGGCTGTTTTAAACCTGGGTCAAAACAACCTAATTGCTGGGTTTGTCCCTATTTTACCCAGCACTAGGTTGTATTTAACCCAGGTTTTTTTTAGAGTGTAGGTAGAGCATTGCGTTAGCAGCGTAAAAGGTCGTGAGTTCGATTCCCAGGGAACACACATACTGGTAAAAAATGTATAGCCTGAATACACTGTAAGTCGCTTTGGATAAAAGCGTCTGCTAAATGCATAAATTATTAATTATTATTAATTATTAAATTATCATTAGCATGAAAAACACAGCAGTTAATCAAACTGGGAATAAATTAAAGCAAGTGAAGACGTTCCCCATTTCTAATGCAGTCCATGACTAAAGTCTAGCGCGAGTTACACACTCTCGTAATAATCGCTGAAGCTGTCTACTCTTCAAAATAAATCTCTTAATTACATTTGTATCTGCACTTCGTAGTTTATGATGAGAAAATTCAACTTTTCAGCAGTGACCAATCTAAATGCCTCTGATTGGCCATCGCATTCTTAAGCTCAACAGAGCTCAGTGCTGCAAAAAAAAACGTAAAAAATAATCAGATGCAACTTTAGCAGATTTAAATGTAATGCAGCCATCAACACTTTTTATTCATTTTTCATTTCACTTTAATCGCAACAGCGGTAGGCCAAATTGTTTTTTTTTTAATTGTTTATCTTGAATTTGGAAGCATTTATGTTCATTTTGGTGGCATTTTTGCCCCAACCCACGCTATCTTCTGACCCTGATTGCATCCCTCAGTAGTGAAATGTCACCTTGACCCTGTTCTATCCCTTCTGCACTCTTTCAGAAATGCTTTGTTTTCTATCCTCAGCAGGTTCCAGGGGTTTTGTACACAGGCATCACATGACCATCAGCCATACCTGGTCCCCGCCCCTCCCGATGTGCTCATCCACTCACGTCGCTCCATCTCCAGCGCAGTCTAGACATGCCTTCAGAATATTCTACCTGCGCTCGCCCTAGACCCTCTCTCACAAGATCATACTCCACTCAGGTCTAGAGGCTCCCCGTACTCACCTCTCCTGCCCCCTACTGGCTAACAGAGACAATGACAGCAATAGCCACTCATTTGAATCGGGATTATTTTGTAATGACAGCCTCTCATGCTTGTCTGAATCCTCATAGTATCTGTCTCTTATCTTTTGGGTGGGTGTTTTGTATTATTTTTGCTAAAGGAAAGTGTTCCAACTGATAATAATCTTCCATCTCTGTAAATTTGCAGTGTATTTGCATTATTAATGCCAGACATTGACATTCTGTGTACATTCTAAAAAGATTTTCTCATCTAACAGCCATACAGAAACTGTGAAATTTAAGATTTAAATTAGCATCTACTGACATTTAAGAGTGAAAGGAAGAAAATCGATTCTATTTTTGGAAATATAGATTGGTAGGATGTAGCAAACTACTATTAAGCATAGTTGAGGTAATAAATAGATTGTTAGCACTATTTTTATGGCTAAATATTGAAGTTAAGTATCCATGGAGCAAAATATTGCATTATTCAGAAATAGGGTTATAGAGAATCAATAGCTGTACAGAGACAGTTTTCAAGACTATAATATATTTAATAACATTTCAGCACCAGTTAGGTGGGATGTGAAGGAGACAAATATGTACTGGATGTAGCAAATGTTTTATATCTTACATTGTATAAAATGTGAATGTTTTCCCTTGGGATTTTCCTGCTAGAATTATTGACAGTTTAAGTCAATTTAGTGATATAATCCAGAACCAAAAATACAGAGACTAAGGAATCACCTCAGGTTTCATCCTAAGGTTAACGGGATACATCTACCAACTGTCCGTGTCTCACATAAGATTATATAATATTTTGTAAATAACTCTCTTTTTCACATCTTTTTTATTTTTTGGCATTTTACATACGTTTTCATTAAACAACTTCATTCTGTAGAATTTACTGAACATGTGTACAAGAGACTTGCGTGAAACACTCATTTGTGATTTTTTTTTTTAAAGATTGTGAAACTGAAAATATTCTGTAAAGCTTGTTGTCAGACATTTTGTCTATTGATGTGATTGGCTATTTTGTAAGCCAACATTTTTCTACATATTTCATCCACTGAAGGAAGTGAGATAAAGCCTCTGTATGTAACATGGTGCTTGAATGTGACTGTTCAGGTATAGCCCTCCTTTCATTTTGTAAAAAATAAATAAAATAATAATAAACTTTAAAGTTCAATATGAAGATAGATGATTCTTGCAGATCAGCTGATTGTTAATTAAACATTTAATTAAAAGGAAATGGTCTGAATTTTGTTTTATTATTATTGCAGATCGCCCTCTGGTGGTGCTTGATGAAACTTAAAGGGGTCATCGGATGCCCATTTTCCACAAGTTGATATGATTCTTTGGGGTCTTAATGAAAAGTCTGTAACATAGTTTGGTTTAAATTTGTCAATGGTAGTGTAAAACATTTTTTTTTACCCTATCAAAAACAGCTCTTTTCAGATCAAGCCGTTTTTGTAGCATTTTCCTTTAAATGTTAATGAGCTCTGCTGACCCCGCCCCTTTCTTCCGAGCTGCTCTCAGAGAGACTGTTTAATTCAGCCGCATTCATCGTGAAACTTGCTAATTAGCACATTATTAGGAAAGGCGATTTGCAAAGATTCATTACAAAACATTATACTCAATTCTTCTGTAGATGAGGCTGGATCATGAATGATTTGCGCGAACATAGACACATTTATGTAGATCGGGGGCGCATTCCCTTCAGAAACAAAGGTAATCCACTGCGAGTTCAGCGGCTCAGATGTCGGGAGTAAATGATAGTCGACTGCTATGTTCATTATTACATCCAACAACAGAACACCTCAATCGCTTAGGAGTCATTCTTGGACTGATGACAGCTCAATCAGGGCGGGTCTAAGGTAAGACGCCAGTCCAGTCTGTGTTGAAGTCTTGCTGTTAATCAAACTATCGTGGGAGGGGCCTGTCTGTGTGACGTCACATAAATAATAAAACTAGTCAAGTCAATTTTATGATGTTTTCATTGCAATCTTAGCACAATTTTGAGTGGAACTTTGTAGAAATTCAGAGGTTTGCTATGTAAAATTGTTGAAAAAGGCATTGAAATTCAGCATTCTATTCTGAATCCCATATTTTCAATATTTATTGTTTTTCTTCTTGTATATTTAAATATTTAATGCATATTTAATTAGTAAAATCTGCTTTAAATGTTCTAAATTCTAAACCGTATCCCTCTTTCCCTGCGAGATCAAAACTCTCAGAATTGCGTGATATAAACTCGCAATTGCGAGTTAAAGTCCAATTTTGAGGGGGGTAAAAAGACTGATATGTTCTCAGAATTGAGAGGGAAAAAAGTCAGAATTGTGAGATAAAAAGTAGCAATAGTATTTTTTATTAAGTGGCGGAAACGGGCCATATATTTCAGACCTAACAGCCTCACATCGCGGTTTTTTTTTTCAGATCACAATTATAGCCGTGCTGAAGAAATGACCAATCAATGAAAGCACATCTTTTGATTGACACGTCCAAAGAGAAACGACCTGAATTGCTCAGCCCTGAGGACACGCATTCAGATCAGACTCTGAACAAGATGCCTTAACTCTTATGTCACAATGCTAGTTACAAAGTTGCATGAATTTCTTTGTGAAGTCTTTTGCATTAGAATTGTTTCAATTTGCCCTGCATAAAATGATCACTGTAAGCATTGGTGTCTCCTGTGTTGCTGTTGTTGACTTCATCTCAGAGCTGTTGGCATTTGAACTAAGCAAGGATTGAACATAAGCCAAGATCAGTGGGATGAGAGAACGTGCTGATGGAGGGATAAAATAAAGCATGGCACTGCAGGTGACTACTGTGACGGCAGGACAGACTCGCACCCTTTAAAACATGTCCCACATTACCCTCTTCAAAAATAATTCACAAATTAGTTCTGATGTGTAAAGCTAATATTGAGCTTAATCTTATCATATTTCAGCCTATTGAGACTACTTTTTGTACATCAAAAAACAAAAAAACAACTGCAATGCTTTTACTTGCATACGATTGTCATTTACAGGCATGAAATTAAATGTAAAATTGTATTTCACATGAAATATAAAATATATATATATGAGAGATATTATATATAAATGTGTATTTATTTAGATTCCAGGGTGAAATATGAAGGATATTTTACCAAGTCTTGTGTTTGGCCCTGATGGCCAGATATAACCAGGTTTGAATTTCTACACTTAAACCGTAGACTGAAGTATTATAAATGCAAATTCAGGCTGTTTTATGCCGTTCTTCTGTTACAAGTTTTAAATCCAGACAGCAAGCTCTAACATGTTGCCTTCTAAGGTCTTGCATTAAGGCTTCAAGCTAGAGGAAGTGTGTCCGTGCAATGAAGCCACTTTTCAATATCAACAAGTTCACCGTTTTGTTCTGTCATGGGTGGCTGTTTGTTCCTCATTGCTAAACCACGATTGTCCAACAACTCTTTTTGTCACTTACATGTTCTATACTTCACTCATAGTTTGTTCCTTTTTTTTGTTTTTGTTCTTTGTTCTTGTATAATCAGATGACAAACCATCGTGGGGCAACCCAACAGAGGTGCATGTCATGTGCACGGGCACACGCTGTCATCTGCATTTAATCACAGCGACTATATTTGAGCTGTTAATGAACTTGCAGCCAGAGATGACACCCTGCTAATCTCCTTTTCGCTCCATCTGAACAGTACACTAAAGCTGTGCTGTTGTCATTTCTTTTCAATTTCAAGATCTACCTCTCTGACGCTCTGAGTGCCATTAATGGTATCACTGCACATCACTTAGCATCTTTTTCCCACTCTGGCTGTCTGGCTTTCTATCGGTCTGGTTAGAAATTGTCAGATTGAAATGAGTGTAGCGGTTGCTATCAGTAAGTATACTCAATGTTTGAATAGGCAGAGAACTTTGAATCCCAGAAGCCTCTCTTTTCCTTGCCCCTGAGACATGGATCTATGTAGGACACTGCCATATGACTCTCCTTGAGTTACAAGAGTGAAATCCCACTTAGTGTTTTTTTTTTTTTTCTTTTTCTTTAAGTCATATTCCTTGTTTTCCTTATTTATATATTTTAATATTATTTGTTGTTTATTCAGTAACCATATTACAAATGGCAGTTGTTGTGAATTGCAATAAACTTTTATAATTGTCAATATTAGAGGTGTGGTGCACAGTTGTTGATTTTGTTAAAAAAAAAAAAAAGTTTAATTCATATAACTTTTAGTGGTAACTGGCTGCAAATTTTACAGTAATATCCATTACTGGTAATATATTACTAGTGTATTTTAACAGCATCCTCAGAATTACAGAAAAATATACTCCCCCAATAGTCTGTTCAGATACTGAAATACTGTATTCATGTGACATTATTAACCATGTACTATAGACGCACCCCAAAATGGCAGACATTGACCATTTTGCGTGGAACTGAACTGATTTCCAGTAAATTTGTGCTGTTAGGCATGCCTACTTCTAGATCTTTTACAGCATTTTGCTTCTAAATGGATCCTTTAAGTAACATTGCTCTGATATTCATATTATGCATATTAGATTTTATCCATTTAGACTCTGACAGCATAGGCTGTGTTTCTTTAAAAAGGAACTTTGCATAATTTATCAAACTCATCAGATGTTTCTTATTTGCCCTCTGAATATTTTAAGTGGGCTCTTGTGATTAAACATTTCTGAACATGCATAGCGCTGTAAGCTGTTTAAGCCATATTAGGTTACATTTTTGCACTTTTTTTTTTTTTTTTTTTTTTACAGAAATAAAGGAGTTATCCTTAATTTCAGAGTTCTGGAGCCTTCTGAATGGTGTGGCGGATAATGAAATTGTCTTTGTCCAAACTTGTTTAGGAATTACTCCTTCAGAGCAGATGTTTCTCCACTTCAAAGTAATAGGAGCTTGTGTCTTGTGTATGTTTGCATCCGCACACAGTAGGTGTTTGGAAGACCCTCATTAAAAGTGCCTTAAGGTGCGATGTGTCGCGAACTAAGGAATGCATTTTCAAAGTGTTTTATTGCACTAGCATTTTGCATTACTACTGTATGTTACTGCTTAAGTTACATTGATCTTGCCATGAAAATAGCCATAGATGCTGGTATGGCAATGCAAACAAATTAATGAATGCACTAGCTAAATGTAGGTCTGACACCATAAATGTCATGGAAACAGTGGATCTCATTTAAAAATAATTTCATTCTTGCCACAATTCTGCACGGTGCACGCATAATTTCAGAATTCATACGATACTAGCATGATACAACATTAAACTATAAAATTAAAATGATAAATATATGAATTATAAAAATATAAGTTTTGGAAATCTAAGACTTTTTAAAGTGTGGTGTTTTAATTGGTTCTAAATTTTGTCCTAAACGAAGAATAAATGGAAATGAGAACTTTTGCTGAATCATGATTTCTGCATGAAAATGTTTAACACGTGCGCACACACCCAGTTACTCTTTGTATTTTGCCACTTTCCAGGTTAGTCAGACTTGGTTTCTAGCCACAAAAAAAGACCTTACCAAGCACTTGTATTTGGTAATATGAATTTTTAAAACTGATTGGTGGGGTTTTAATTGAGTGTGGGGAATTTACGGAATTCCTATAATTACGGGTTGTTAAAGAAATTTGACTCCGTATGGAATAAATCGGGAAAGGGAAGGACAATTAGAAGCAAAAGAGTCAGAAGCCTGAGCAGGTGTGGTTATGTTCTATAGGACAATAATGACACATACTGGAGTCAGATGCTTGAACGAGTCACAATGTAGATGTTTGTGTACATCTACCCCCCCCAAGATTCTGTCGTTATGCTAGTTTTAATTCTCAGATCCTTGTATTTGGTAATATGAATTTTTAAAACTGATTGGTGGGGTTTTAATTGAGTGTGGGGAATTTACGGAATTCCTATAATTACGGGTTGTTAAAGAAATTTGACTCCGTATGGAATAAATCGGGAAAGGGAAGGACAATTAG
This sequence comes from Sinocyclocheilus grahami, assembly GCF_001515645.1. NCBI lineage: Eukaryota > Metazoa > Chordata > Actinopteri > Cypriniformes > Cyprinidae > Sinocyclocheilus > Sinocyclocheilus grahami. Next base: position 955,350 of record NW_015505213.1, on the reverse strand, counting down.
AAGCAAAAGAGTCGGAAGCCTGAGCAGGTGTGGTTATGTTCTATAGGACAATAATGACACATACTGGAGTCAGATGCTTGAACGAGTCACAATGTAGATGTTTGTGTACATCTACCCCCCCCAAGATTCTGTCGTTATGCTAGTTTTAATTCTCAGATCCTCTTCCCTGAACATTTGCCATCTTATTTGGGTTATCCTGCGGAACTTTAATATTTTAAAACCACAAAAACATAAATGCTTTCACTTTCTCTCACATGTAGCCAAAATGTCAGACGCAGAGAAGTTCCTCTATGCCGACCGCAATACTATCAATGACCCTTTGGCCCAGGCGGACTGGGCCTCTAAGAAGCTGGTGTGGGTTCCCTCAGAGAAGCTTGGCTTTGAGGCCGGCTCCGTCAAAGAGGAGACCGGAGATGAGTGTCTTGTGGAGCTGGTCGACTCTGGCAAGAAGATCAAGGTGAACCAAGATGACATCCAGAAGATGAACCCACCCAAGTTCAGCAAGGTGGAGGATATGGCGGAGCTCACCTGCCTGAATGAAGCCTCTGTTCTGCACAACCTGAGGGAGAGGTACTACTCGGGGCTCATCTATGTAAGTCTGTCTGAACTGCGCATGTTTGTGGTGTTCAAGTTCCGATATTGTGCATGTACTGGCAGGTTAACAAATGAACATGCTGACTATGCAGAAAACTTGTGGAAAATGCATCATTATTTCATTACTCAGAGTCATCTAATGTTGGGTTATTTGTGATTTTGTTATTTGTAAGCGTTTAATCAATCTGCTTAACACTTTGACGTGTGTAAATTGTTTCAGACATACTCTGGGCTCTTCTGTGTGGTAATAAACCCATATAAGCATCTGCCTATCTACACGGAAGAGATCGTTGAGATGTACAAGGGCAAAAAGAGGCATGAGATGCCCCCTCATATCTACGCCATCACAGACACGGCCTACAGGAGCATGATGCAGGGTGAGAACACTAACTGCATGACTGATACCACTATTCATGCCAAAATGGAACTCCTGTTCATGCGATAGGGTGCTGTTAATTCTTTTTTTTTTGTTTTTTTTTTGTTCTTTTTAGATCGTGAGGATCAGTCCATATTGTGCACGTAAGCTTGACTTGGAACTTCTGAAATACTAGTACCAAAATAAAAATGACCTGCACTGTGTTCTTTCAAAACTTAATTTTTATTAATATTTCCCCAGGGGTGAATCTGGTGCTGGAAAAACAGAAAATACCAAAAAAGTCATTCAGTACCTTGCATTTGTAGCGTCATCCTTCAAAACAAAGAAAGATCAAGTGCGTATAAAAACCCCCTTTTTCCCCCACTGAGTTCACTGTCATGGAAACCAGTCATTCACGAGCAAATGTTAATTTGCGTACACCGCCGACAGATAAGACGAGTGCTGGTTGTCATGACAGAGCTGTTCATAAATAACCACATCCATTTTTAACATCAGCTATTGTCTCCAGCCCCCTTCATGACAAATGTTTTGTTTATCGGTTTTATCTCTTCCTGTTTTTCATCCTCCATTTTTCCTGTCAAAAGTCTTTTTCCGTTTTTCTTTATGGATTTGAAACTTCTGTCATTCTCTCTCTGTCCCCTCTCTGGACCAGGAAGTCAAAATTCTGTGTTTTCACATTTCCTGTATCGGGTTTAGACCTATTCCCAATGGATTTCTAATGACTTTGTGAATACCTGCATATTTGTTTATGGTTGATAATACACTAAGCCCTTTAAAAAACACTACAAGCATCCTGTTGTGCCATAGGGTTGAGCATGTTTGAGTGTCCCTTCATTTTGTGCCCATATTTTGAGACTTTCTCTCTTTTTCATCCTCCAGAGCAGTGTCAGCCTGTCACATGTGAGTTATATGCCTTCCCCATTCCTCTCTGTCCAACCATACCATCCATTACTTTTTTTTTTTTTTTGGCTGTATACACATCCCTCTTTCCTGGTCATTTGATCATGGTTGTCTACAGGCTTGATTATGTTATGTTGCAAAGTCTCCTAACAGCTTCAGCTAATGCAAATTCTAACACTGGTGTGGAACAAAGTTTAATGCACAAATGGTTTTTAGCATTATAAACAGTGGAAGAAGCCGAAATGGGCATCAGTTTTCAGCCTCAAGCAAAACTTTCATTTGCAAATAGGTGATCTAGGTCTACTGTGTATTAATGGTTTGGGAACTTTGTTTCAGGATATGTAGTCTGTTTCACTAGTCACTAACAGTTCCTGCTGTTGGAATTTTTTTTTAAATGTGCTCTTAATTCCATCTAATCAATTTTGTCTGCCAGGGGGAGTTGGAGAAACAATTGCTCCAGGCTAACCCAATTCTGGAGGCCTTTGGCAATGCCAAGACTGTGAAAAACGACAATTCTTCTCGATTCGTAAGTGTGCACAGACAAAAATCCACTTGACTCCTCTTAAAAGGTCCCAAGGTCTTAAATGTCGACATGAATCAATAAAAGCTATTCATTTACAGGGAAAGTTTATCAGGATAAACTTTGATGTCAACGGTTACATCGTTGGAGCCAATATTGAGACCTGTATCCTTTGACTGAAACATTTAGGAAACTAAAATATTAACAAACTAACAATTTATATTTCATTGTTTTCATGCAGAATGTATTCATCTTATTCTGTTAATCCCCTAACAAGCATTTTTCAGATCTGTTGGAGAAGTCTCGTGCAATCAGACAGGCCAAAGATGAACGGACCTTCCATGTTCTTTATTACTTGTTGTCGGGAGCAGGAGACAAATTGCGTGGTGAGAACCATTTCATGCCATTACCAAATTCAAGCTATAAATTCTTCAAAGCCATACATGTTAGTATTTTTTATTTTTTATAATTTGAAAGCGCAAGAATCAACTCAACGTGATGCTGTGTTTTGTGAATATACACCAAGTTTGCTTAACTTTTAACACTGAATACCCATGAGACAGTGTAGTATACTCTAGGACTAATCTCTGTGAAAAGTTTCTAAAGTCTATTCCCCACTCTACAGCTGAGCTGTGCCTAGAGGACTACAATAAGTACCGATTCCTGTCAAATGGAAACGTTACAATCCCTGGACAACAGGATAAAGAGTTGTTTGCTGAAACCATAGATGCCTTCAGGATTATGGGCATCCCTGAGGAGGAGCAGACAGGTATAGAGATTCAAACAAGACACTCATTCATCAGTATTTCTTCTGCAGTGTTTAATCGCCTAAAGGTGTGGCATCTTTCATGAATCAGGAAAGCTTGCCAGTTTCTCATGATGGCCTGTGTTGAACTATACTTTGTAGCTATTCTTATTATATTGCATGAACTTGAAGGTTGGTGTTTGTCTTTCTGAGAGGTGGCGTTTTGGTCTGAGGAAATGTAATGTGTTCTGTTATCATGTCCCAGGTCTTTTGAAGGTAGTATCTGCTGTACTGCAGTTGGGAAACATGAGTTTTAAAAAGGAACGCAACTCTGACCAAGCCTCCATGCCCGATAACACAGGTTCCACTTTCTTTATTAACATGCACTACAAATGAATCCCAGCTTGGTTTATTCTTACATGTTATACTTGATGTTTATTCTAGAGTGAAATCGATCATCTTTTCTGAATTTTAAATGTTCATTTTCTCGTTTATCAGCTGCGCAGAAGGTGAGTCACCTCTTGGGCATGAATGTGACCGATTTCACACGTGCTATTCTCACGCCACGCATCAAAGTGGGTCGTGATTACGTTCAGAAGGCTCAGACTCAAGAGCAGGCTGAGTTTGCAGTGGAGGCTTTGGCCAAAGCCACTTATGAGAGACTATTTCGTTGGTTGGTTATGCGCATCAACAAAGCTTTAGACAAGACCAAGCGCCAGGGAGCTTCTTTCATCGGAATCCTGGATATCGCTGGATTTGAGATCTTTGAGGTGTGAAAGGGTTGTGGAATAAATTAAATTTCCCAGATATTTTATTTTTGAGTGCCTCCATTCTAATGGACTATTTTGATTTCAAATTCTTTCTCTCGCTCTGTAGCTGAACTCTTTTGAGCAGCTCTGCATCAACTACACCAACGAGAAGCTTCAGCAGCTGTTCAACCACACCATGTTCATCCTGGAGCAGGAGGAGTACCAGCGTGAAGGCATAGAATGGAGCTTCATTGACTTCGGCCTTGACCTGCAGCCCTGCATTGAACTCATTGAGAAGACTGTAGGTTTATTCTTTTCTCTTCAAACTTTGTAGATTCCTTTGCTTGTCTCTCATCCTCCATCTCCCTACCCATTTAAACTTTATGTAAGTTATTTGTTATTTTATATTAGGCATAGCCTGCACTATAGCATGGTGTATTTTCATTTGTTTTGTTAATAAAAGTTCTATGTTTTATATATACGCTAAAGTGAGTTTGAAGTTGTATTTTGTTGTTGCATTCAAGCAATTGACGCTGAATTGACGCTAATTCGAAAGTGAAAGTAAAATGCGCACGGTGCTTTTAAAAGCGAAGGAAAAGAGGGAAAATTCAAACGAACTAAAACCGAACAATTGTTTTACGCCCCCCCCCCCCTCAGGCTGGTCCTCCAGGAATCCTGGCTCTGTTGGATGAGGAGTGCTGGTTCCCGAAAGCCACAGACAAATCCTTTGTGGAGAAAGTTGTTCAGGAATTGAGCAACAACTCAAAGTTCCAGAAACCCAAGAAGCTCAAAGATGATGCTGACTTCTGTATCATTCACTACGCTGGCAAAGTAAGAGCCATTATGGGTCTTAAACATTATTTGAACAAGATTAGTTTCTCATATGTTTGTGAAGTAATTGATACTGTGGATGTTTGTACCATGAAGTCATACTGGATAAGCAATGTCGCATCACAGTGTTAGTGTTCAGTATAAAAAAAAAAAAATTAACACTTCCAGTCATGGCCAAAAGTTTTGGCAGTGACATAAATTTTGTTTTGCAAAGTTTGCTGCTTCAGTATTTGTAGATTATTTTTCCACCGGTTTCTATGGTATACTGAAAAACAATGATAAGCATATAAGTTTAAAGGCTTTTATTGGCAAAAAAATATAATGAGTCAATATTTAGTGTTGACCCTTGTTCTTCATAACCTCTGCAATTCGCTCTGGCATGCTGGATATTAGCTTCTGGGCCAAATCCTGACTGATGGCAATCCATTCTTGCCTTATTAGTTCTTGGAGTTGATCACAATTTGTGGGCTTCTGCTTGTCTACTCGCCTTTTGAGGACTGACCACAGGTTCTCTATGGGACTGCGATCCGGGGAGTTGCCTGGCCACGGATCCAAAATTTCAGTGTAATGAGCTTTGAGCCACTTCTTCATCACTCTTGCTTTGTGACATTGTGCTCCATGCTGGAAAATGCACGGATCATCACCAAATTGCTCATGGATCGTTGGAATAAGTCGCTCTTGCAGGACATTTTGATACTGTTTATTCATGGCCGTGCTTTTGGGCAGAATTATAAGAGAGCCCACTCCCTTGTTTGAAAAGCAACACCACACATGGATGGTCTCTGGATGCTTCACTGTTGGCAAGTCACAGGACTCATGGTAGCGTTCACCTTTTCTTCTCCGAACAAATGATTTTCCAGATGTCCCAAACAGTCGGAAGGGCGCTTCATCAGAGGAAATAACTTTGCACCAGTCTTCTGTTGTCCAATCCTTGTACTTCCTGCAGAATTTCAGTCTGTCCTTGACGTTTTTCTTGGAGGGAAGTGGCTTCTTTGCTGCCCTTCTTGACTCCAGGCCATTGTCCAAAAGTCTTGGCTTCATCGTGCGTGCAGATGCTCTAACACCAACCTGCTACCATTCCTGAGCAAGCTCTGCACTGGTGGTGACAATTCCGTAGCTGACTCCTCAGAAGGAGACGTCCTGGCACTTGCCCTCTGGGACGTCCTGAAGACTTCTTCACTGCAGTCGAACCTCTCACCTTGAAGTTCTTGATGATTCGGTAAATTGTTTTTTCAGGTGCAATATTCTTTGTAGCAATTTCCTTGCATGTGAGGCCATTTTGATGCAAAACGATGATGGCTGCACGTGTTTCTTTGGAGGTAACCATTGCTAACAAGAACACAATGATTGGAAGAGTTTCTTCCCTCTTTTTATAGCAATCAGTCTGCTCTTACAGTCTAATTAGTATGATCGTGATATTTTTAATTTTTTGCCAATGAAGCTTTTAGCAATTATTTAAAATGAATCTGATCACTCTACACCAGTGGTTCTCAAGCTTTTATTCCACTGGGCCGCACTATGGTCCAAGTGCAAGTCTTGCGGGCCGCACATGCATATCATTTACATATTACGTCAGCAATACAAACCAACCTGATTTATAATAATATTGCCTAAATATTATAATGTCTAATCGATTACATTCATTGAAATAATTCTACTCCCCCATAAATAACACCCAATTTTGTGAACTTCGGCTCGAAAGGAGTACCCACTGGCAGATGAGCCACGAGCACTTTTTTATATGTTCTACATTTCATGTATTTATGTAACATTCTACATTAAAAAAATAATTTGGTATGAACTAACTGCTGTACAAAGAGTAAAAAGAAAGAAAAAAAAGAACTCAATGCAGAAAAGCCGCCTCTTTTTCCGAATTGCGCAGATGACTACTATCTATCTTTCATCTCTTCTGATAAATTCAGTCAAATAGTTTTGTGTGCTAGATCTGAGCTAGAGCCCTGCATTTCAGCCTGGGCCCGACGGGCCCCGACTTTTTTACACCCCTCGGGCTGGGCTTCGGGACAGTTCACGTCATAATTCAGACGTGAGCAGGGCCTCGGGCCTGTTTTAGGCTTCTCCTTATTTTTATATTTTAGACGTCCATCAATTAGTGATGAAAAAAGATTGCCTCGCTGGTGGAAACGACATGAGACCGTTCTACCGAGACTGTCAATAGCGGCTTGACAGTGTAGTGTCCCACCAGCAGCAGCATGTATGGTGTGTGCAGTCAGCACAGCTGAAGAGTTCTGCGTTCAAATGCACGCAATGGGCTTAAGCTTGCCGCAAAGCATCTGCAAAAGTAATTACCATAAATGCGTCAGGGGGAAACGGTAAGGAGATATTTTAATTGTTTACTAATAAACTAGTGTTTTCTGAGTGTCACAAGGATGAAGTTGTCAATCCTGACTCGCCATCTCCTCAGACGCGCCTTTAGAGAGAAGTGCATCTTTACGGATTATGATCATAATGAAAGATTTTGATTATTTCGTTAAGTAGTAATTTAAAGCTTTCTATAGATATATTTATCATGTCTGTGAGGCATGTATTCGCTGAGTTTCGGTTCATTTTTGTGAATCGCTCCTGTTCAAGATGAGACTGCAGAGAGCGCATGTTTGATTTCTTTATTTTATAAAAGCACAACGTTTTGTTTATTGTGAGTGCGCACAAATAAAAGTAGACCCTTTACAGCTACGAATGATGTATTACTCTTACCTTTATGAGCAAAAATGACTGCTTATCCACTGGGAAAAAAAAAAAAAACGCAAGTGATCGCGCTGGCGCCTCTATGTCCTGCAAAGCGCGCTTCAACTTCCACTCTCTGCGCAAACTATTGGATACAGCACACATTTATCTAGGTTTAACATTTTAAACATTGTTATGCTTGAACTGTTTTATATCTATAGATTTTATTTTAGTCAAGTCGTGATCATTTGAGAAGGCTAAATTGAACAAACACATGCTCGCTGTCTGCCGCTGGCCACTTGGTCGTTACTTTAAATGCGTTACGTTAATTGGGTTATGTGAGTATCTGCTCATGTCTGAAAATAATATATGAAAAACAATTATTTTACATAAAAACATTAGGCTATAGCTTATTTATTTAGTACATTTTTAAATTAATGTAAACTAAAATGAATTGTAAAACTGGAAGTTTTTTTTTTTTTTTTTGTGTTCAGCATAGTGGGCAGCATTTTAATTTGTGACGGGCCGCAGGTTGAGAACCACTGCTCTACACAATCTAGAAACGATGTGAATGAACACCACAACAGCTTAAGCAGCAAATTTGGCAAAACAATTTGTCACTGCCAAAACTTCTGGCCATGACTATTTCTCTCACCTCCCCATATAAAACTAAAAACAAATGGGGCTTAAGAGGAAATGCCTTACTGGATGTTATTTTTTAAAAGTGTATTGTGTGTGTATATGTCTGTCTGGTCTTGTACAGGTCGATTACAAGGCAAATGAATGGCTAATGAAAAACATGGACCCTCTGAATGACAATGTGGCTACTCTACTCAACCAATCATCGGACAAGTTTGTGTCTGAGCTCTGGAAGGATGGTATGACACTTTGAGCAGATTATTAGCCAGTAGATTGATTTAATGGTTGGTATTAATTATATAATTTGAGTATGATTTCGGATGTCACTAATGTCTAACAAGCTTTGACGACAATCCACCTGCTACATTGAGCTTTTGTTTGTCAGGCTTTTAGGTCGTCATAGAGAAAAGTGAGTCTGGTTCTGCCAGTGTGTAATATGCAGGTGGTCTGCTAATGTTCACCCTGGACACTAATGGACTCCACAGATAAACATGAAAAGTTGTCTTAACTCTTATATTGGTTTCCTGCATAATGGGTGTTGTTTTTCATTGTTTTCATCAGTGGACAGAATTGTGGGATTGGACAAAGTGGCCGGAATGGCTGAATCCTTGCATGGAGCCGTCAAGACTCGTAAAGGAATGTTCCGGACTGTAGGACAACTGTACAAGGAGCAGCTGACCAATCTGATGACCACTCTCAGAAACACCAACCCTAACTTTGTCCGATGCATCATCCCCAATCATGAGAAGAAGGTATGAAGAGAAAAATCTTAAACGTTTGTACAGCTTGATGGCTCATGTTTCTTTTGAGGCCTCTAACAATTTAAGTCATTGCTTTTCACCTTTAGGCTGGTAAATTGGCACACCATCTGGTTCTAGATCAACTAAGGTGTAATGGAGTTCTAGAAGGAATTCGGATCTGTAGACAAGGGTTTCCCAACCGCATTGTCTTCCAGGAGTTCAGACAAAGGTATTTGGATTTTCATGAATGCTAAGTGTTTGAACTGCTTATATATCATGTAGCAGGAAATGGAATTGCTCCGGTTTGACTATTTAGTATCTATAGACTTCTTAAATATTTTATTGGACAATTCCGGTTTTAATGCAAGTAGAAAACTTTTTTTCTTTCTGAAGTATGCTCACTTCAGAGTTTAGTAAGAGTTTTACCTGTAAAGATTTTAGATCCATTCGTTAATTTAAAAAATCTTGTATAATTTTTACTGCTGTTTTTTATTTTATTTTGTTTGTATATTATTCCAACTCAGTTTTTACCAAAGATAGCCTTGGATGCTGACATGTCCAAAAAAAAACTACTACTGTATAGACTACTGAAACTATCTTAGTCTCCAATTTATTCTCCCCTAATATAATTTCAGATATGAGATCCTCGCACCAAATGCCATCCCCAAGGGCTTTATGGATGGAAAGCAGGCCTGTGTCCTCATGGTAAGAGTTAATGAACACCATTATGAAACTCCTCAGCTTTGACAATTGATGCTTTTTGTTGAAAATTTAAGTTGTCAATCGCATATATCATTTTGGTTCTCTCTCTCTCTCAGATCAAAGCCCTGGAGCTGGATTCTAACTTGTACCGTATAGGTCAGAGTAAAGTGTTCTTCAGGGCTGGAGTTCTTGCCCACCTGGAAGAGGAGAGAGATCTGAAGATCACTGATGTCATTATCACTTTCCAAGCCTGGTGTAGAGGCTATGTTGCTAGGAGGTAGATATTTTTAAATATTTAATTTTGTAAAGATCACTTTTCCATGACACTACAGCTAGGAGAGACTGATGACTTTAGCTGCTTGTTTTTAGGGATGCACCAATATTAAAATTCTGTCCGATACCGATAAGCTGCCAACTTTATAAGTGATTTTGAAATGTCTTGGACAACGGATGTCTGTAAGGTGTTAATTGAACAGGACTCCTTTACAATGACAAATTGGGGTTTGTTTTACGTAGAGCCTTTGCCAAGAGGCAGCAGCAGCTGACGGCCATGAGGGTGATCCAGAGGAACTGTGCAGCCTACTTGAAACTCAGGAATTGGCATTGGTGGAGACTCTTTACCAAGGTACACATCCAGATTCATAAACCTGTATGTTTATTAGATCAATAAGAGGTCTAAAAGCAGTGTCTCCACTTTTCTCTTTTCAGGTGAAGCCTTTGCTGCAGGTGACCAGACAGGAAGAGAAAATGGTCGCTAAAGAAGAAGAGCTGGTTAAGATGAAGGAGAGACAGCAGCAGGCTGAGGACCAGCTCAAAGAGTTCGAGGCCAAACAACAGCAGGTAAATATGGTGGTGTGTTTCCTCTACTTCAAGATGGTTTATTTTTTTTTCTTGGTGTTCATAACCTTATCAGATATTTCCTTGTTAAAGTTTAATGCAGAGAAGATGGCACTGCAGGAGCAGTTGCAGGCAGAGACCGAGCTGTGTCAAGAGGCTGAAGAGATGAGGGCGCGTCTTGCTGCACGCCAGCAGGAGCTGGAGGAGATCCTGCACGATCTGGAGTCCCGCTTGGAAGAAGAAGAGGAGGAGAGAGTCTCACAGTTTCAGACGGAGAGGAAGAAAATGCAACAGAACATCACTGTGAGACAGCAAGTTTGATAAAATAGTTTGCATTTGGGAGATCAGTGCTTTAGAGCTTCTTATTGAAAATACTCTTTACTTGTAATTGGAAAAACCTAAAATCCTTTCCTAGGATCTGGAGCAACAACTGGATGAGGAAGAAGCAGCCAGACAGAAGCTGCAGTTGGAGAAAGTCACCATGGATGCCAAGCTGAAGAAGATTGAGGAGGAAATTATGGTTCTTGATGACCAAAACACCAAACTTAACAAGGTCTAACAAACGTGTTATGCTTTTACATTCAACAATGTAGTTTCAATTCACTATTCAGTAATTGGGGAGGGACTCAAAAGAAATTTAACCTGGTTCTGATTCCACCATATGATATCGGCTCCTGACAATTAATTCAATGCTACACGCAACAAATGCTGTAGTAGTATTTCACTACAACTAAAATTGTTACCCAAAAATGAGTTTAACTACAGTTTAGATGAGTGACTTTTCTTTAAAAAAAATAAATTAAAAAAAAGAACCATTTTCTCGATTTCCAACCCAGATATAAAGTCAGCCATTACTCCAACCCACCTGCAGGGACTGCATGAGGTGTCCATTTATCTGCTGCAAAAACTATTTTGTGCTTGTCCTGATAGTTGTGTGTTGGCATCTGTGCTTGCAGGAGAAAAAGCAGCTGGAGGAGAGAATGTCTGAGTTCACCACTAACCTGGCTGAAGAGGAAGAGAAATCCAAGAGTTTGCAGAAACTCAAGAACAAACATGAAGCCATGATTACCGACCTGGAGGGTAAGCGTTTTCAGGACCTTGAAATTTAAAAACGTTTTTTTTCCCTCTCTAAAGTCAGCCCAAGAATGCTGATTGGGGGGGAAAAAACTCTATTTGCAGCAACAAAGAGTTATGTTGCAGTGTTCTCTTTTCTCCATCACTGTACATTTTTGCTTTTTTTTTCAGTCTTTGACATGTTAAATGTCCACTCTCTTAGATCGTTTAAGGAAGGAAGAGAAGCAGAGGCAAGAGTTGGAGAAGAGTAGACGGAAGTTGGAGGGTGACTCTACAGAGCTGCATGATCAGATCGCAGAGCTGCAGGCTCAGATCGCAGAGCTCCGTGCTCAACTGGCCAAGAAAGAGGAAGAGCTCCAGGCTGCACTAGCAAGGCGAGTAAATCTTGTAACAAAAAAACTTATCAGGTTACTGGAGGATTTAACTTCCATTTCATCCGTCTATCACTTCCATATTTGTCATTTAGGCCTAACACTTTCCCTAACACGTTTTTAATTTCTTGGTACATTTTTGTAATTCTCCCCCCCCCCCACTGTAGGATTGAGGAGGAAGCTGCACTTAAGAATGCTGCCCAGAAGAATATTCGTGAGTTGGAGGCCCAGCTCTCAGAGCTGCAGGAAGATCTGGAGCTGGAGAAAGCTGCTCGTGCTAAAGCTGAGAAACACCGCAGGGACCTGGGAGAAGAACTGGAGGCTCTAAAGACAGAACTTGAGGACACACTGGACTCTACTGCAGCTCAGCAGGAACTCAGGTCAGCCATGAGGAAAACTGACTGGGCTAGTGAAGACCTGACTTGAGATATTTTGCTTCATCAAATAATCTGTACTTTTGTGTTTAACTTATGACTGGTAATTACAGTTTGATTATCTGTGATGGAAATTGTACAAGGGTAGCATGTCATTCTTATGTGAAAATGAAGGTACTACTGCGCTGTCCTATATCAGCTTCAAGATTCTTCTCTTCCTATCTGAAGGGCAAAGAGAGAGACTGACGTGGCTCAGCTGAAGAGGACTCTGGAAGATGAGGCTCGTTCACATGAACAGATGCTAGTTGAAGTGCGACAGAAACACAACCAGGCCTTTGAGGAGCTCAATGAACAGCTTGAGCAGGCCAAAAGGGTGAGATCACGTGCTTCTCCTAAACCATCGAGGCTGTTAATGATGCTGCTTTGAAAATTAGGAATGGCAGTTTTTTTTTTTTTTAAAGCAATTTTTAAAAAGGTGGCACTATAATTAAAATGTTGCATATTGTATGTATTAAGCACTCTTAGCACTTTTTAGAAAAAGATGACAACTGTGTTTTTCATATTTGACCAGTTTATTTTAAGGTAGTGTTTCCCTGAGAAGTCTGGATTTTCTGTACATCCACAAAAGCAAACTGTGCAGAAAAATGTTGACTAACTTTCACTGTCCCTCAGAGTAAAGCATCTGTGGACAAAGCTAAACAGGCTCTGGAGAGTGAACGCAATGAACTTCAGATCGAACTTCAGTCATTGTCACAAGGCAAAAATGAATCCGAGCACCGCAGAAAGAAAGCAGAATCGCAGCTTCAGGAGCTACAGGTCAAACATGGAGAGAGTGAGAGACAGAAACAGGAACTGGCGGATAAAGTGTCGAAAATGCAGGTATTGAAACAAAGGATCTTGTAGAGATTTTTACACTTGGATAATTGCACATTTTAGTGGAAATTTGTGCCTAGTTGAAAATCTTATTGTCAATGTTTAGGTGGAGCTCGAAGCTATACAGGGCACCCTGAGCAAGGTGGAGAGCAAATCCATCAAAGCTGCAAAAGATTGTTCTACTGTTGAATCTCAACTTAAAGACACACAGGTACAATTTGGTAATGCACAATTCACACACCCTTTTGTCACTGAAGGTTGCTGAGTGACTGTTGGTCAGAAGTGTTATTAGTCCTGCTTGCCCTAACATGAATGGTGAACTTTCACCGATGTGTTTTACCGGTGTTGCTGATAAAAATAAAACTTTATTCCGTTTTTCAAAAGTTAGTTTATATATTTTCTCTGTGGATAGGCGTTGTTGGAGGAGGAGACCAGGCAAAAGCTTGCGCTCTCCACTCGTAATCGGCAACTGGAGGATGAGCAGAATAACCTGAAAGAGATGCTGGAGGAGGAAGAGGAGAGCAAGAAAAATGTTGAAAAGCAGCTGCACACGGCTCAAGCTCAGGTGTGTGCACCCCTGAGTCTGTGGACACATTCTTCTAGATGATGCTGATCTAGAAGCAGTTTGTTTGAAAGAACTGTTCTTATTGTTTTTGCTTTTGTTTCTCAGTTGGCAGACATGAAGAAAAAGGTTGAGCAAGAGGCCCAGAGCCTGGAAAGCATGGAGGACGGGAAAAAGAAATTGCAGAGGGAGGTGGAAAGCATCATGCAGCAGTTGGAGGAGAGGAATGCCGGCTACGATAAACTGGAGAAGACCAAGACACGTCTGCAGCGGGAGCTAGATGATGTCCTGGTAGACCAGTCTCACCTGCGGCAAACCGTTCAGGATCTGGAACGTAAACAGAAGAAGTTTGACCAGGTAGAGAACTGTTAATGGAAAAAAATTGTGGATATTTTTAATGCTGCTACTCTGGGGGTTTTTTCTACAAAGTTAAAAAAATAATTTCATTCAATCACCTTAAGTGATAAAATACCTCAATCTGTGCAGATGCTGGCAGAGGAGAAGAACATCTCTCAGAAGTATGCAGAGGAGAGGGATCATGCTGAGGCAGAGGCCCGTGAGAAGGAGACCAGAGCCCTGACTCTGACTCGAGAGTTGGAGGCCATTACTGACTTGAAGGACGAACTGGAGAGGGTCAACAAGCAGCTCAAAACTGAGATGGAGGACCTGATGTCATCCAAAGATGATGCTGGCAAGAGTGTATGCGAAACTTAAGCATTGCATGTATTTTAAGACAACAGCTCTGTTCCAAAACCTAATAAGCTGCCAACTTAGACAGCAATTATCCTTACAACATGCTAACTGTTTTGGAACCGAGCTAATATTGTCTACATGCCATTGCCAAAACGGCTATTAATTTCTAAAGATGTAATTAATTCATTAAGGATTTTGTAAGTGAATTTGATCAATTAAGTCATTAATAGAAAATGTACAGTCTCTGAAGGTCTTGCTCATTGTGGTAAGATTCATTAGGATCAATTGATTTAAAAAAAAAAAAGACTATCCAGTGTGCTTTGGCAGTTATGGTGCAGTTTGCTAAAAGTGGTGGTCATGATTTATACTTGCCCCCTTATCGTAGTTGTGCACAATCTTTCGTTCTTTTCTTTTAAGGTGCACGAACTTGAGCGGGCCAAGCGAGGAATGGAACAGCAGTTAGTGGAAATGAAGACGCAGCTGGAAGAGCTGGAGGATGAACTGCAGCTCACAGAAGATGCCAAACTGCGCCTGGAGGTCAACATGCAGGCCATTAAGGCCCAGTTTGAGAGAGACCTGCAGAGCAGAGATGAGCAGGGTGAGGAGAAACGGAAGCAGTTAGTCAAACAGGTATGTGCTAGCCTGCCTGACTTCTCCAGAGAAATGTTAATCCATGAGATGCTGATGCATGTTGGGAAACTGGGAGATAATGCACAACTACTCATATTATGCTTGAATATGTCAGGTGCGTGAGATGGAGATGGAGCTTGAGGATGAGAGGAAACAACGGGCTCAGGCTGTATCTGTGCGCAAGAAGCTTGAGCTGGATCTGTCGGAGTTGGCTGCTCAGATCGACAATGCCAACAAGGCTCGAGATGAGGCCCTCAGACAGCTCAAGAAACTACAGGTATTCACATACACATTCTACATGAACATGCATCACTTTTGTATTAAAGTGGTGGGGACGTTTTCTGGTTTCAAGAACCAGAAATCAGATCTGTACTTTTGCATTTTGAATAAAATGACAATTGGAGCACATGCAATATGGTATCCATGTCATTTCCTCTCTTGGTTTGCAGGCCCAGATGAAAGATCAGATGAGAGAGTTTGAGGATCTACGCCTATCCAGAGACGAGGCTCTTAACCAGGCCAAAGAAAACGAGCGCAAGATCAAGAGCATGGAGGCTGAGATCATGCAGCTGCATGAGGTTTGTCTTGTTTGATCAGAATTGTGCTGCAACTAGGGTCAACTTGTTTGTTAGTTTAGAAGAATAAAGTAATTTTTAAAAGAATACGGATGTGGTAAACGTTTCCTATTTTTGTCTCCATAGGATCTGGCTGCTGCTGATAGAGCAAAGAGACAAATTCAACAAGAACGAGATGAGCTGCAGGATGAGATCAATAGCCAGAATGCCAAGAAGTGAGTTACCTGTTGTTGTTGTTGTTGTTGTGATGTATTGTTTGGTAGGGTATCCTGCATCAGACAGTTAGTCCAAGAAAATCAAAGTGTTTTACGTACTTACTGGGTTCAATGGTTTAAATAGTGTATTATTTTTCTCCTTCAGCTCGCTGAGCAGCGATGAGAAGAGGAGACTGGAGGCACTTATTGCTCACCTTGAGGAGGAACTTGAGGAAGAACATCTCAATGTGGAACTGGTCAGTGATCGACTGAAGAAAGCTACACTGCAGGTAGAGTACCGAGAGCTTCATGAGATGACGGCTGAGATTGGGAACACTTCAAACAGTGTTCATCGTGACTCTCTGTGGCTTTATTCTGGTTCAACGTCAGGCTGAGCAGGTTACAGTGGAGTTGACTGCAGAGCGGGGTAACGGTCAGCGTCTAGAGGGTTTGCGCGCTCAGCTGGACCGCCAGAACAAGGACCTAAAGCAGAAGCTTCAGGATTTGGAGGCAACTGTGAAGAGCAAGTACAAGTCCACCATCACTGCCTTGGAGGCCAAGATCCCACAGCTCGAAGAGCAGTTGGATGTTGAGATGAAGTGAGTGATGTTGGAGATGGTTTGTGTTATGTACAGCATAATTACACCTCAAATCCCCCAGTAACCTTTCAGTTGTCAGCTTGGGTTGTAAGGTCTTTATTATTAGTATCTTAACATGATGCAGCTTTCCTCAGTGATTTACTTTGTCTCTAAAAAAAACAAACCTCATTTACTTCCTGTCAGGGAGAGGCAGCAGTCCACAAAACAGGTGCGGCGTATGGAGAAGAAGCTCAAAGAGATCTTACTGCAGGTTGATGATGAGAGACGCAACGCTGAGCAATACAAAAATGAGGTAGGCTGTGCAATCTATTTATAATGCAGTAAGCTTGTTCAAACTACTGCAAAGCCAAGGCAGAGTCTTAATTTGATCTTTGGATGTTCTCAATCAAAGGTGATTTGGTCCACTTGTACCAGTACAGCTAATTTAAATTAAAAGGCCTGTTTTGTTGTTGTGACTATTAAATAGGAACATTATTACTAGTTAAAGTTTTACTCTTAATGGTGGACATTTATAAAAAAAAAATTTTTTAAAAGTCAGTATTTTGAATTCCATTCATAATATAATCTTCCTCTTGGTCAGACTGAGAAGCTGAACACTCGTATGGAGCAGTTGAAGAGACGGCTAGAAGAGACTGAGGAGGAAGCGGCTCGAGCTAACTCCTCCCGCAGGAAGCTGCAGAGAGAGCTGGAAGATGCCACAGAATCTGCTAGTCTTATGAACCGAGAGGTCAGCACCCTAAAGAACAAACTCCGGTGCGTATTCTGCTGCTTTGTGATAGACATATCATCATTCCTCCACAAACGTTGCTTTTAAAATGAGAAATTACTGATTAAAGTCTGAAACTTTTCAGCAAATTTGTATGCCACATATTTAGTGTTTTGTTTATCTTCTCTAGGCGTGGAGATTTCACTGTAAACGTACGTCGTACAGCTGGACGCTCGGGTGTGGATAGCGATGAGGAGAATGATCTGAAGAGTGAGGGGTCAGAGCCAACTCCGGAGTAAATTTCAGCATATCAAAGCTGAGCCTATGGGTGTTACACATGAGGATCTATTATGTCACCAAGTTTGTCTTGTTTAAATGAAATTTGTATGCTTTGAAAATTGCAGCGAAAACCCCATTAAGGATACAGTTGCCCTCAGTGTTTTAAAGCAGATTGAGCCAAACAATTATTCGAGCCATGAGCATAACTTTGCGTCCAAGATAAAAAAATAATAATAATGGCAAAGAAAAATCTTTCATCTTGCCACTTATCAAACTTTATCTTTCCAGTGAAACTGAAACCGTTTATTTGCTGTAATCTGTTTTACCCTGTTGATGACTGCCTTACGATGCATTTGAATAAATATTGGCTATTTATATTTTACATCAGAGACAACGCATTTATCCATTTTCAAAGTAAATTAAATGTTGGGAAATTTTTTATAATTGATAATGGAAAGAAGTTTCCTTGTGCAATAATAGTATCTAATCCAGGATTTGCAGGAATATTACTGACCAGACAATTATTCTTGGTTTTGTTTCAAGAGCACTTCAGCACCAATTAAGCCTTTTCCCTAATAGTTTCACTGGCACCGTTCCACCTTCTACTCCTGTTTTAAAATTAAGACTATGCCTTAATTGCGTCAAATATTGTTAATGTATTTGAGAGTTCTCAGGATTTGTACACCACATATTACTGCAAACTTTTTTTTTTTTTGGTTCCTTGATGTTTTGAAGTTAACACTTTTTAGGTGGAGGGGTGTGTAAGTTTTCATTTTGTACTTAACTGTTTTTATATATATATATATATATATATTATATATATATATATATTTTTTTTTTTTTTAGTTTTCTGTGTATTTGCTAACATGATTTCTGTCATACAGTATTTGTCTGCATTACACATATTTTTCCTGCTGTATGTTTCTAACAATGCATTTGGAGACTATCACGATAGGCCTAGAAATGGTCAAACTTCAGTGCAATGGTAGTGGACTGACTGTATTTGGAGCAATTGAAAATATATTTTCCACTCACTTTTAATGTCACATACCGTTTCACTGCATCTGATTAAAGCTTTGTCTTTTGTACCCTCAATTTTACCTCCAATTTTTCCAAAGCACAGCAGTATTTCATTTATAGACAATATTGATCTAATGGTTAAAGATATGTGCTGCTGATAAGACTGCAGATACAAACTTTTATTTATATATATATATGGTTGCTTGTATAAGCTGTCTCTGTGATAAATTTACTGTATTTTAAATTGGCTTCCGAGTTAGGCTCTTGGTGGGTTTTTCATCAGTCACCAATGCCAGTAATAAAGTCCAGTCTCTATTAATATGTCTTGGAGGACAATTTAAAAATAAGTCATTTTTAACCAAGGCTTAACTTTCATTTATTTCAAGTGTTAGAGGAGTTTGGGAAGACATTTACCTCAGAGTTCCCCGGAGCACGTTTGGAATAATCGAGCTAAACGCTTGTATAAGCTGTCTCTGTGATAAATTTACTGTATTTTAAATTGGCTTCCGAGTTAGGCTCTTGATGGGTTTTTCATCAGTCACCAATGCCAGTAATAAAGTCCAGTCTCTATTAATATGTCTTGGAGGACAATTTAAAAATAAGTAATTTTTAACCAAGGCTTAACTTTCATTTATTTCAAGTGTTAGAGGAGTTTGGGAAGACATTTACCTCAGTGTTCCCCGGAGCACGTTTGGAATAATCGAGCTAAAACCAGTTCTTCCCCGTTGTTCTGCAGACTGCGCAAAGAGTACGCAGGAGTTACGCAAACAACGTACAACTTTCTCGCGCAAGCGTAACTCCAAACTCTGTGCTGTGCTCACGGTCTCCGCGCAGGAATGTGTTATTGAAAACTGTTGTGTAACGTACGCCTGCTGTTTCACCTATACTTCAATAAACATTGATTGCTTGAAACGAAAATACGGAACAACTGTGTGTAAGGTAAAGTTTATGGCTTATGATGGATTGAGAGGTGACCTAGCTTTACCGGCTAACTGACAGAAATCAGCTGACGTGTGTTGCGCCACCTTATTTCCAATATTTTCCAAGTGTGTTTATTGTCAGCTTTGTATTTTACGAAGAAAACCGTATAGGAGCAGTTGGTAAGTTGCCCGCTGCAGGATATTTTAAACTAAGTATGCTGGGCTAACGTTATAGAAATTAGCATTAGCTTTTACTAAGATGTGCTTTAATTGTTTATTTTTATGACAATTCTGTAATTTGCTGCACATTTCTAAATGCTTATGTCATATTTTATTAATTAAATGGTGCTTTCTGTATCTAAATTTTTGTGTATGTACTGTTGACCGCTGTGTGTAACGTTAAAGTGACAAAGAGCGAGAATCATGATGAAGATCAGTCCTCATTCACTCTTCCTCTTCGGTCCTTAACAGACAGGTAAACATAAAATGTAACTTAAATCTGTCTGACACACTCTCTGATTGCCCCCCCGAAGCTTTAATACACGATTCTTTTTTGCTTGGTTGTGTGTGATGGTAGCAGTGGGTTGGGTATTAAATTAATTTCTCCCTCATGCAGTCTGGAATCAAAGCTTTGACGTCTAAAACACACCACAACGGCCACAGAAGAGGTAAAAGGGAGGGAGTTGAGCTCTTCCTCTGTACAAACTTCATCATCCTCTCCATCTGCAATGGAGATTGCACTGGTGAGTTGGTGCTAAGGCTGTGTGCTTTAATGTAGAGCTGTTCTACTGAAGTTAAATGTGAAGTGCTGAATAACCAAAAGATGAATGTTATAGAATAGCCTGACTTTAAACAACTAAACCTGATCGGCTATTAAAAAGCCTACTGAAATAACCTTAAAGTTGATTCAGCAGGCCAGTCAGGTTAAGTAGTTCAGTGTCATGCTATTCTAATATATTGTGCAATGCCGATTGACTGCAAAACATTAATATCAGCTTAAATGTTTTTTGAATTTCTGTCTATCACTAGCAGAGAAAAGCAATCATATTTAATTTTTTTCATGTCTTATTTGTAATAGAAGTCTGAGGGAGTGTGAATATGTTTTGACGACACTGTTTTGCCCAGCACAAATCCATTTTTATGTGTAAAAGGCATATGAAGATCCGAAAATCATTGTTTTTCTTTGTTGTGCAACCCGGCTGAACCTATGTTGGAATAATAGGATATATGCATCCAATCAATGTATGACCCACTTTTCCTGTGTCACATCCACACAAGCACACGCTCATGCACATATACATATGCCTTCAGCAACTGTATGACTCACACTGTGCTGAAAGCACTTGATCTGGAACACAAACGAAACCGAGGGACTGAAACCACGGATGTGCGATAAGGAGTGCGGAAAACCAGCGCTGAGATCGGCAAGCATGGAAGCTTGTGGATTAAGCCGTTGAATCTCTTGTTGTTGGGTGGGAGGGGGTTAAGGAGAGATTTGTGGGCATTGTGGTTGAGAGGAGAGAGATAGGGGCTTACTCTGTCATGTGCTGTTAGTGGCAGCAGAAAGAGTGAGTGAGAGAGAGAGAGAGATGCAAGAGAAAAAGGACCCTCAGCCCAAATCTGCCAGCAGCCTGGGAAAGGTAGGGCAGATTAGTCAGTGGCTCACTGTATGTTTCTCTAGTGTTTTTGTGTGTTTCTGCGTAGTTGTGTGTGTGCCTGCCCATTACTCGTGTCTTGCTGTTTTCATGCTTCTAAATGAATCTCAGCGCTCCGAGGAGCCTGTCGGCAACGCTCAAGTCTTGATGTGCATGTCATGCTGACGGTGTCTGTGTGGTTGTGCATCTGTGTTCGGTGTGATTCTCTATTATGGTCAATTTTAAAGTGCGTTCATGTGTATGTGTGGTCATGCACACTTACACAACCTATTTTTTTTTCTTTCATTTTCATAAATGTACATGCAAATGACACCATGTATTTGAAGGTTTGGTGTCCATGCAGGGCACCAAATGTAGGATGGATATTCAGTGCGTGAGAATATCCTTTTATCTGTGGGATGTCCGTGTTGGTCACTGTGGTGTTTTTCATCATCAGGAATCATCATGATTATGACATCACAGTCATGAGCATATTAGCATATGACCGCCCATGTTTATATTCTTCAGCCCTCTTGAAATCTCTTTTTTAATTCTGTTTTATTTAGTTCTGTTTCATATTTAAATTAATTTAATTTGTATTTTCCTAAATTAATCACCCCCCCCCCCCCCCACTTGGTTAAACCAAACTTTTATTTTATTTTGTAGTAAAGTCCTGTAAGTTGTTTTTTTTTAATCTAAACAAATAAAGATGTAGACATACAAACAGCTGTGAGTAGAAAACAAGAAAAAAATATAATATTCACAAGGAAAGGTCAATAAGGTGTAACAGTAAATAACAGACCTAAAAAAAAACACAAGTAATTTGCATTTATTTTTTATACACACACAAACACACATCTGGAGATATGAGTGTATGTATATGCCAAAATACACCTTTACGAATTGTACCCCCAATTCGCTTCAGCTTGTTCAATTCAAAGGGTTAGAGCGGGGTTGACAGATGGTCTAAGATAGTTTACTATGACTGTTTTTGTTGAACTAACATGTTAAGTGGACATAAAGGAAAAGAAAAATGGTAGAACAGTGTTGAATATGGCCCCTTTAAAGTGCTGCCTGAATTGTATTCTCTTAAAGTCGGCATGAAACGAAAGTTGCGATTGTCTTTTCTTCTCTGCTGTGACGTATTTCCGAGTGAAACGGCATCTGAAATGAGAGGGCGGGACTTGATTTCATCCTTCGGGAATTGATTGTATCGTTGGAAGTTGGGGCGTTGCCAACAAAATGGAGGCAGATCTGAATGCCAGTTTGCAGTTAGTTGTGGGGGAGTTCTCTCCACTGGATTCACTGCGGACACCCTAGCGTGAATAAATGTTTTATTTATTGAGGATGACGACGACGATCAACGGCACAAAACATGCCTAAACAGCGCGCGAGAGAGAGAGAGACTGCCTGAATCAGGTTAAGTCATATTCATGAAAAACAAAATAAATTTGTTTGTTCTAAGAGTAATGTTGTCGTAATATCCTAATATCTTTTCAATGTTTAAGGGTAACATACTCCCTTATGACTGGTGTCAGTGCTATATAGTGAAGCTTCAGCTTTTCCCCCCCAAACGTCACTGCAGCTGCTGGCAGTTCCAGATAGCTCCGCCCTTGCGCCATAGCATGGGGAAGCTGTGGCCTAATGGTTAGAGAGTCGGACTCGTAACCCAAAGGTTGCAGGTTCGAGTCTCGTACTGGCAGGGATTGTAGGTGGGGGGAGTGAATGTACAGCGCTCTCTTCCACCTTCAGTACCACGACTGAGGTGCCCTTGAGCAAGGCACTGAACCCTCAACTGCTCCCAACATACAACTCCGCAACATAAATGACTGCCCACTGCTCCGGGTGTGTGTTCACTGCTGTGTGTGTGCACTTTGGATGGGTTAAATGCAGAGCACTAATTCCAAGTATGGGTCACCATACTTGGCCACATGTCACGTCACTTGTCACTTGTCATAGCTCGTGACCGGAGGAGTAGAGGACTAATTTTGAGGGGGAGGGGAGGTTAATGTTTTTGATTAAAGATTACGAGGGCACATGAATTTTAAAAAAATAATGAACTGCACGGATAAATTATTTATAATAAACACTACAGTATTTATCAAAAAATACGAATTGTCAATTTTGATTTCATGCCGACTTTAAACTGTAGTTTCATCATCTAATCTTTCTATTCATCTCAAAACCTTTTGACTTCTCTTCTGCTGTCACCCCACATTTTATATTCATCCATTTATACTCTTTTCTGACTTTAACCTTTGTCTCCTCCTCCAGTCCTTGTTTTCTCAAATTCTGTCTTTCTGGGTTTGTTCTCTCAGGCTCATCCTGCCCTGAAGGCCTTCATGTGCGGCTCTCTCAGCGGCACCTGCTCCACTCTGCTGTTCCAGCCGTTGGATCTGGTGAAGACCAGACTGCAGACCCTGCAGAACAACATGGACCCAGGGTGAGACGCCACCAACCGACATGCCTGCTGTGACCCTCGCTGACCATGTCTAGACATAAGCCTGCAGTTAGGCTGCTGTCCTTTTGCCCTGATCTTTGTCTGGTATTAGATGTCAAGGCTTAGTTTCAGGACTTGATTGACAGATAATAAACATGTCTTGCATAGTTTACATTTACATTTAGTCATTTAGCAGATGTTTTTATCCAAAGCGACTTACAGTTGGGGAATACATAAAGCGATTCTTCTTAAAGAGGCAAACAGACACAGGAAGTGCTTGTAATACCAAGTTTTTAGACATTGTTAAAATAAGTACAAGCTAGAAAGAGAAGGAATAAATAAAGGGAGAGAATATACAGTGGGGCAAAAAAGTATTTAGTCAGCCACCAATTGTGCAAGTTCTCCCACTTAAAAAGATGAGAGAGGCCTGTAAAATACTTTTTTTCCCCACTGTATATATATATATATATATATTTTATTTTTTTT
Source organism: Sinocyclocheilus grahami (assembly GCF_001515645.1). Taxonomy (NCBI): domain Eukaryota; kingdom Metazoa; phylum Chordata; class Actinopteri; order Cypriniformes; family Cyprinidae; genus Sinocyclocheilus; species Sinocyclocheilus grahami. The sequence continues at coordinate 931,605 of NW_015505213.1, read as the reverse complement.
TATGATGGTGATGATTTAGTCAAGTAGCTTCGAAAGAGATGCTGCAGCTACCGTTGGATCATCTGGTTGGAATGAAAGATAGAGCTGTGTGTCATCAGCATAGCAATGGTAGGAGAATCCATGTGCCTGTATGATGGGACCCAGTGATGTTGTGTATATGGAGAAGAGGAGGGGTCCAAGAACTGATCCCTGAGGAACCCCAGTGACAAGTTAATATGCATAATCATTTCTGTTGTCCTTCTGACTAAGAGCTAAATTAGCATAGCATGTCATAGATTAAAACAACTTCAATCCTTTCAAGGTAAACAATGTTATATCCCAATTTTGCCCAGTACTGATAGCTAATAGTTTTGTGGTGTTTGCTAAAGCATGCTTAAAGTTAGTGATTTCAACATATGTAGTTGGGATTTTAGTCAGTGGATGATAAAACAGATACAAATTCCATAAACTAACATTAAAACAACACCCAAGACATATCTATAGATCCAAAATTTCAGATATTTTGGAATAAACTTGACCTGAGCTAGTAAGCAACCACATAGCAACTTGTATTGGCAACAATTGCTTGTTTTTTTGGTGTTTTTGGTTGTTGTGACAACTGTGATGTTTTGGTGAGATACGAGTGTCATGTTAATGTAAAGGCGTCCTCTCTGTATGCTGTGTGGGAGTGCTATGTTATTAAACTGTCTGCTTCTCTCAGCTTTGCAGAGGATAACATGTTACCCATGTCAAATGATGTGTCCTCATAAGCTCAGCATGCCATCTAAACGCAAAGATTTTTGGCTCGTTCTGTCTGTTTTCGCCCTTCTTTGTCTCTCTGTCTGTGTCCATCATGATCATTTCTATTTTTGTCTTTGTCTCTCAGTGCTCCTAAAGTGGGGATGATTACAGTCTTTTTCAACGTGATCCGCACAGAGAAGCTGCTTGGCCTGTGGAAGGGGGTTTCACCGGTGAGTCAAGTGTATTGGCTGATGTGTCCATTTCCTTTGGTCCTCGCTCACTGTTTCATCTCACAACAGCATCAGTGTTCTGATCTCAGACATATGTCCAATTCTTCATTGAATTTTAACTGTAGATGATATATTTAATGTGGCACGAACAAAAATCCTGGTGTCCTGTGAGGAATATTATGTTATATACATTAAAAATACTCTTTCTTGACACCCGTTTTGTTTTTATTAGTGATGTACCAAAATTAAATTTGTGGTCCCAAACCGAAAATTCAGGATGCACTTTGCTGAAAACAGAAACCGGAAATATATGTTACTTAATAATCATGTAATTGGTCAAATTAATTTAATAATCAACACTCAAATAGAAACTGAGTTTTGCAAATGTGTAAATTGCACACAAGGCAGTTTTTGTCACCTTATGTCACAAAAAAATACTGTTGAAATATAAACATTTAAATGAAAAGAAAAAAGAAAAAAAATATTTCAATGGAGAAAAAAAACTTTCATGGCAGGTTTATTCATACATACATTAAATAATAAAGACAACAGGTTAAGTAAAACTATAATAAATATGTAATATAGTGCATTAATTTAGCAAAATGCTCCTCTAGAATGATTTTTTTTAGTTGACTATCAAGTTTATGGACATTGAATGGTATTCCTGAAGTAAATGTAGCTTTAAATTACATTGTTTACAAGCTGTTTTATTGAAGTCTTTCTGCAGCTGAAACACTGATTAAATGATTACATGAGACATGATACATTTCTGTAGGTTGTTTGTTTCAAAATACCTTCTGATGTTCATTCATATTTATTTTGTGCTGCAACTAGTAGTAAAGTGTAAGAGATGATTATGCTACAGGTGCTACAGTGATCTGTTACGCCACATTAAAGAGCCTTAAAACCACATGCATTGTTTGTATTTCATGATAAAATTGACCGAATTTGAAAGCTGAGAGTGATTTATATTAAAAGTAATAAAGCACAAAGATTTTTGTGATTATTGGCTGGTAGGTGCCCTACAAATAATGTTTTGGAAAGTTCACGCATCAACAGAAAAAACTAAAAATTATGTTTGTTATTATTGTTAATCCAGCTCTAGCATTCAATCATACAGCTGACACGTTTACCTGTTGTTGTTTATTCACATTGTGTGCATGAAATAGACACTGACACAGTCAAACATCAGAGAAACTAATTAAATGTCACTGTTTTGGTCAATGATTTTGGCCCAAAACCAAAAATTTTTGTTTGCCAAAATTTCAGTGCATCACTATTTATTTATTTATTTTTGTATATCAAATACTGTAGTTGTATCTGTCTCACTTGTCCCTCTTTCTGTCCTACAGTCGTTCATGCGCTGTATCCCTGGTGTAGGAATCTACTTCAGCACATTTTACTCGCTGAAGCAGCACTTCTTCCAGGATAGGTCTCCGAGTGCTGGGGAGGCGGTGTTGCTTGGGGCGGGGGCTCGTTGTGTGGCAGGCGTGGCCATGCTGCCCATCACAGTTATTAAGACTCGTTTTGAGGTGAGGATCATTATTGAGCTCTGACACTGTACTGTATGCAGATTGAAAATGCATGTTTTCTGCTGTATCTGTGTGCTTATTCACTGTTGCATGTTTTATTTCAGAGCGGGCGGTACAATTACATAAGCGTAGCTGGAGCCCTTAAAAGTGTGTGTCAGAATGAAGGTCCCAGGGCTCTTTACTCCGGGCTCACAGCGACTCTGCTCAGAGACGCCCCGTTCTCTGGCATCTATGTCATGTTCTACAGCCAGGCCAAAAAGGCTTTGCCACAGGGTGAGCTTCTGATCAGTCACGATTGTGATGTAATCTGAGGATATGGTATTGATTAATGAAGTCTTCTCTCTCTCACGCACTCAGAGATCAGCTCGTCCTCCTTTGTCCCACTGGTTAATTTTGGCTGTGGTGTAGTGGCTGGTATTTTGGCCTCTCTAGCAACTCAGCCAGCAGACGTGATCAAAACCCACATGCAAGTGAGCCCAGCGTTGTATCCCAAGACCAGCGACGCTGTACGCCACGTTTATGCGGTAAGCATCACAGGATAAATCATATTTGTTGACCTTTAGTGGCCTTTAGAAGTCTTTTTAAACACAAAATGTTATTTTAAACACAGCATGAAACAAAAGTCACTCAATTCCCTGAAATACAATATTGCCATTACCACATATGTGACCCTGGACCACAAAACCAGTCATAAGTAGCACTGGTATATTTGTAGCAATAGCCGACAATACATTGTATGGGTAAAAATTATCGATTTTTCTTTTATGCCAAAAATCATTAAGATATCAAGTAAAGATCATGTTCCATGAAGATATTTTGTAAATTTCTTACCATAAATATATCAAAACTTGATTTTTGATTAGTAATATGCATTGCTAAGAACTTAATTTGGACAACTTTAAAGGAGATTTTCTCAATATTTTGATTTTTTTGCACCCTCAGATTCCAGATTTACAAATAGTTATATCCCAGCCAAATATTGTCCTATCCTAACAAACCATACGTCAATAGAAAGCTTATTCATTCAGCTTTCATATGATGTATAAATCTCAATTAAAAAAAAATGTACCCTTATGTCTGGTTTTGTGGTCCACGGTCACATATATACATATGGCATACAATACCATTACCATATATATATATATTCAGGGATGAAGCATTAAATTGATTAAAAGTAACAGTAAAGCCTTGTTACATAAAACAATCTGTTTCAATTCTGTTTTAACTTTCTAATCATCAAAGAATCCTGAAAAAAAAATTATCACAGTTTCCACAAAAATAGTTAAAACCATTATAATAATATTGATAATTAAAATAAATGTTTATAAGAAATTAAGCGTCAAATAAGCATCTTAGATTGATTGACGGATTGTATGACACTGAAGACTGGAGTAGTGATGCTGAAAATTCAGCTTTGCCCACAGGAATTAATTACATTTTAAAATATATTAACACAGAAAATAGTTATTTTAAACTGTAATATTATTTCATAATATTATCTAATTGGTGTATTTTACTGTACTGTAGTGTATCATATTTATTTTCTTAATAAATGTTCCTTGCCTTTTATATAAGCTTTTTTTTTATATAAATAGGTATATTTCTACATCTAGTGTGACTTCTGAGGATGTACCCGAAAGATAATATGAACTTATAATATATCCTTTCATGTTTCCACTTTTCATTATCTAGTCAAATGCTCACAGATCAAATTAAATCCCACCCAACATCATTTTCATCTGAAATTTCGGTTTCAAACTTTACTGTCACATTACAGAAATTAAATTATGAACGTTGTTTTGTATTTTCTAAAAATCTGTTTTTAAACACGCCTGGCACATTTGTGTGCACTCCATACTGTGTGTCAATTTTTTAAGTCATGGGTTTGTCAGTAGATTAAAGTCTTTTTAAAGTCAGTTGCATCATTTTAATTCTTATTTTCTCTCTCTCCAATTTTAGAAGCATGGCTTGAGTGGGTTCTTTCGAGGAGCGGTTCCTCGTTCTCTGAGGAGAACCCTCATGGCGGCCATGGCCTGGACTGTGTACGAGCAGCTGATGGCACGCATGGGACTGAAGCCCTAGACACCCAACGCACTTTATGTGTGGACTTCATTCTGTTTGTGTCCGTTACAGGAGTGTGTGCTTTTCAGACGATGGTGAAAAGATGGCATTCTTTTATCCTTGAAGGCTTGATCAAAACAAAAGCAGCTAGTGTTGGCTGAGGTACCGGTAATCGTAGGGTTCCGCGTGTGTGTGTGTCTTTGTGTGTTAGTGTTTTCAGGTGCAGTGAGTCGTTACCCCGTGACACCTCTGACAGTGACATTCCTAAATTGCCACATTGTGAGTTTGTATGCCTTGTTGACACCTGCATATTTAGAGAGGGGTCCGCACTGATGAATACCAATGAGAGACTGCTGAATCATGTGCTGTCAGCTCACAAGAAAACACTCCTTTCACAGGAAGAAAATCCCCCTTTTGGCAACTAACCTTAGCAGTGTTCTCAGAAAGTCCGTGGACTCCAGTGTCTGTGATAGTTCTTAAGCATGGTCCTCTGAGTTAAATCCTTTTTAGTCAAGGATGAGGATTAGTGGGTGTTTAAGACTGGTCTTACCAAGACATGTTGACATAATACTCCAGCGCTCCGACAATCAGACCGAATTACTCCAGGACTGCGAAACTGAACTGACGACACATGACTGTCTCACCAACATACTCCATTCCGACTATAATTGCGTGTCTCTATGCGATGATTGTGCTGTTCTACTGATTTCCTGTGCTGTGTGACTGGATGGGTTTATCAGTGCATTCCAATACACTGGGTTTTTTATTTTCTTTGAACGCTCGCTCCTGGGCACAGACAAAGCCAGGATTTGGATTGAAGGAGACTTTGTAAGACCTGGAGAAACATTGGGAAGTAGAACGTATCAGTGAGAATTTACAATACTTCATGTATCGTATTTGCAAATGTGTTGTCGGACGTTTTGTCGTGTTGACGTTGTGTGTAAAACCACTGTAAGTGTGGTGCTCAGTGTGAGCACAACAGTGTAATGTTAATTCTACATGACCCATAGGGGTTGCTCTGCTGGGTGCTGCTGATGGTATAAACCCCGACAGCCTGATGGCTCAGAGTCCCCAGACATGCAGCCAGACAGTGTAAAGGGGGTCAGGTATGAGGACACCTAGAGGGACTGAAGCACTGCAGTGACGCACGTCAAACAGGGAGCAGTAATTATAACAGACTTCTGTCAGATTTTATTTACCTAACTGCAAAATGAGTAATGTACTCACAAAAAAAAAGCTCAAGCATACAGTAGTTATCAGAAACCAGCTCCCCAAGGAAATAATAATGATATCATAACAATATCCAGCATAAACCATAATGCAGACATTAGACTTGTACTGCTATTTGATGGATTTCACATGGTCAAAATGAACAATACATAAGACAATGCATGGAATTATGTAATATGCTTTCTTATTTAAAATGCAATATTTCCAATTTTCCTGTTTTTTTTTTCCTCCATTTTATTTACGTATGTGTTTGTTAACATTGCCTACCGGTACAGTGCTATTTTAGTTAAATTTAGATGCTATTATATATTTTTTATATTTTGAATTCTTTTTTATCTTCCATTTTAATGGTTTTAGTAAATCTTTTTTTTTGTCATTTATTATTATTATTTAAATATGTATATGAAGTTTAAATAATTTTTGGGTTCGTTTTAGTATATCAAGCCACACTAAATGTTGTTTGGCAATAAAATATCTTGAGTTTTTTCATTATATTTCAGTGAATGTTTGTTTTATTTAAAGTAACAACACTTTATGGTTTTAGTTTTACTTAAATATTATAATCTCTGATTTGACTGTCAGAGTGTTTTGACTGATTTGTACTCACTATATTGTTGGAGTGTGTGTGTGTGTGTGTGTGTGTGTGTGTGTGTGTGTGTGTGTGTGTGTGTGTGTGTGTGTGTGATACAGTACTTGCATTAGCAAGTAATTTCAGTGATCTGAGGACCCGTCCTTTTTCACTTCACCAAAAAAAGATCAACAACTGACGACTATTGTCTCGCATGTGAAATCCTGCACCGCCGCTAGGGGTAACGTTAGTATGTTACTTTTTTTAAACAGAAGGAAAGCGAAGAGCAAGAAATCCTCCGGTATGATTGGTGGACACTCTGGTATATAATGCACGTCATTTCCTCATCCCGCTCTCTTTGTGCCGTGAGGTGCAGAACTCCATACGGCGTTGTCTCGTGGTGAGCACAAATTCTATCATTTTGACGACTTTTAAACGTCTATTTGAGTCAAACTACTTAACTAAAGGCCATAATTACGAATATTCATCAAATATCGTGTTAAATTTGAAGTTTGCGTCAGGTTTAAAAATATGAAGGCCTGAATCTCAACGTGTACTCTCGCGCAAGGAAGCGCGTGTTCATCTACAGTCGGTGTAGCGCGCTTGATGGTCGAGCGTAAGAATAATTAACACTTGAGTAGTTTGACATCAAATGTCTACATACCTTTAATGTCTCTTTTAGTTGATTGTTGAAATAAGTTAGACGTTTCCTCAGTAAGTTAGCGCGGTGAAGTATAGCATCTGGCGTGAGATGGCTCTTGGTTCTGTCAGGATCACGCACACTGTTAAAGCCTCGCACTGCTGTCGGTGTTTAGGTGTCGGATGTGTGCTAAAGTGATACAGCCGGGTTTTCGCTAACACCAGTAGGGCCGATGCTCCCTATGACTGGGGTTTGATAGCGACCTGAGCTACATTCAACACACTTTCTTATAAATACTTATTCCGCTTGTCAGTTTCTTCTAGGCTAAGCCATCTATCTATACGCTCTTGTTTCCTTCCAGCTCTCCCACTTCAACTCGTTACGCAGGGAAAGTGGTCACGATGTCCGGAGGTCTGGATGTCCTTCAGATGAAGGAGGAGGATGTGCTGAAGTTCCTGGCAGCAGGAACCCATCTGGGAGGAACCAACCTGGACTTCCAGATGGAGCAGTACGTCTACAAGAGAAAGAGTGACGGTAAAAAGTGCAGATTAGGGTGATGTGGCTGCGACATGCCTTTTTGGTGCTTTATCAATCTTTGTAGGTTACTGTAACTTACAATGGTTTGTGAGGGAACTGCAGGTGATTTGAGTTACCTAATATATAAAATATCTCTAATAAAGCCTGTGGTAATTTATGGGAATAGTTACTTAAAGGGGTAGTTCACCCAAAATTGTCATTAATTAGATCCAAACCCTTAAGACCTTTGTTCCTGCAAGAATACTTTTTGTGTGCCAAGAAAAGCTTTTCTTCTGTTCACGAGAGTACCACGACGCGTAGTATAAAATTAATAAAGTAATTTTTTTCTTTGTGCACAAAGTTTTCTCGTAACGTCATAACAGTTGAACCACTATCACATGGACTATTTTAACAATGTCCTTAATACCTTTCTGGGCCTTGAACGTGTCAGTTGCGTTGCTGTCTATGCAAGGTCAGAAAGCTGTCAGATTTAAGATGAATGAAGGTCTTGGGGGTCGGTGTGGAATGACGTGAGTAATGACAAATTAAATTTTTGGGTGAACTTTCCCTTTAAAATCTCAGGGGTGCTTGATGAAATATTTTGTCAAAGGGGTTTGGGAGAAAAGGTTTAGGAACCCCCCCTATAACTGCTGACTCTTGCATTTCTGCAGGCGTGTACATCATCAATCTAAAGAAGACTTGGGAGAAACTGCTGTTGGCTGCTCGTGCCATTGTTGCCATCGAGAATCCAGCTGATGTTTGCGTTATCTCCTCCAGAAACACTGGCCAGGTAATTAACACACTCCATGTCTAGTCATTGCCAGCAGCATTTGTCTTTAAATTCTCAATTAAAAATCCAAAGCTGTTTAACCAGGCACATTATTAAAACCTGGCACTGCTGTCGGTGTTTGGGTGTCGGAAATGTGCTAGAGTGACTTGGCCGGGATTTCGCTAACACCATGAGGGTTTTGCCCCATGACTGGGGTTTGATAGTAACCTGAGCCACAATGCTTTTATTCTTTCACTTACACTGGATACGTTCTTTGTGAACTTGATTGGTGATTTTACTGATGTTAAACATCACTGTTCTTTCCTGTCAGAGAGCTGTGCTCAAGTTCGCCTCTGCCACTGGCGCGACCACCTTCGCTGGTCGTTTCACTCCTGGAACCTTCACCAATCAGATTCAGGCTGCTTTCAGGGAGCCCCGCCTCCTGATCGTGACCGATCCTCGTGCTGACCATCAGCCACTAACTGAAGCCTCTTACGTCAACATCCCAACCATTGCCCTCTGCAACACTGACTCCCCTCTGAGATACGTCGACATTGCCATTCCATGCAACAACAAGGTACGAATGAGAAACTAAACTCTTCGTGACCCATACTCTGAATTAGTGCTCTGCATTTACCCATCCAAAGTGCACACACACAGCAGTGAACACACACACATTGTGAACACACACCCAGAGCAGTGGGCAGCTATTTATGCTGCGGTGCCCGGGGAGCAGTTGGGGGTTCGGTGCCTTGCTCAAGGGCACCTCAGTCGTGGTATTGAAGGTGGGAGAGAGCGCTGTACATTCACTCCCCCCACCTACAATCCCTGCCGGTACGAGACTCGAACCCACAACCTTTGGGTTATGAGTCCGACTCTCTAACCATTAGGCCACGACTTCCCGTGGCCTTCATGCAAGTGGTGTTGGTTCTGTCTGGTTATAAGCTTTTAAATGTTGTGTTTTAGGGTCCCCACTCTGTGGGTTTGATGTGGTGGATGTTGGCCAGAGAAGTGCTGAGGATGAGGGGCACCATCTCCAGGGAGCACCCATGGGAGGTCATGCCAGATCTGTACTTCTACAGAGATCCTGAGGAGGTACAATGCAAAATATTCTTTTCTCATCCACGTAGGGCTGGGTGTTATAACTCAAATTTATCACGATATAATGTTTCATATCGTTCGGTATCGATAATTAATTGAACATTTATTATAACCTTAAACGGAGCAGTAGAAAAAAAGGTTTAAATTTAACCATTGTATTTTTAATTTTCCCGATTTATTAATACAAACAAATAAAATTGAAACATCTCCTTTCTTTTATTTTATATGCAGATTAAATAAGTGTTAAAGGGGTCATATGATGCTTTTTTTAAAGATCATTATTTGGTGTAACAGAATGTTGACATGCTTTAATGTTCAAAAACACATTATTTTTCAAATACTGTACATTTATTGTAAGTCCTCTATGCCCCGCCTCTCTCAAACGCTTCGTTTTCTACAAAGTCCCTCCTTCCGACAAGCGCAGTCTGCTCTGATTGGCCAGTGCATTGTGATTGGCCAAACACCGCAAGCACTCGTCGGAAATGTAACGCACCTTACCATAATCGCGAGCTTCATCTTTCAAAATAAATGTAAAGACAGAGCCCGAAAGGGGAACAGAGTCTCCTGACAGACACAGTGATGAATGTGGAACAGTCCATAACAAATACTTAAACTAGTAACAAAACAGTAGCTGATTCAGAAGCGCCGGATTGTCATAGCAAAGTCAGAATTACCTCCTCTCCTAGGTTCATGAAACGGTCGTCCATAAAATGCATTGCTGTTCTGTTGTAAGTAATCTTAAAGATTCCTAAATGCATCTACTTTCGGAAGGCCAAATAAAGTGCTTTTGCTTTCGCCTAGAAACACACAGCGTCTCCCTGACATGCTGCTTCAACACTAACTGCGGTTACTGAAACCACGCCTTCTTTCTTTGCGTGCACATTTGGGTGGCATTATGCAAATATTCCCACATAGTGAGGTAGATATGTGGGGGCGTGTTAGAATGAGCCGTTTTAGGGGGGCGTGGCAGAGTCTTAACTTTGATAAAGAATATCTCTTTGGTTTTGAGACTTTAGTCTTTGCAACTTCAGGGATCTTATCTATGCACAATCAGCTTGTAACACTCCAAAGAGAAAAACTTGAAATGGCATCATATGACCCCCTTTACGGAAACATTTGTCCTGTCTCCTGAGGCCACAGGAGGGCGCAATGAGCAAAATAATGCACCTCATTAAATGGTTTATTCAATGCAATGAAAATACCGGCTGTCTATAAAAAAAAAAGTACATAATGCCTAAACTAATATTTATAAATCAAATATGATTTCGTAAATTGCATAAACAATAATGAACAAAACAGCATCATATGCATTTATGCATAATATAAATAGCCAAATTCCTTTTTTTAAATTTACAATCTCCTCATTGCAGACAGGCACGGCACTAATTTCAGCATGTTTGTTCTGTTGGCTGTCTGCTCGGCACTCATAACACATGCCTTTAAATGAAAAAAGCGTGAAACTATCGTGCGATATCTAAAAAAAAAAAAAATCTATCGTTATCAATGATGGTGTACCGTCGATAAATATCGATACCGTTTTATTGCCCAGGCCTACATCCACATTCAGAATCAGTCCAAGAATTTCACAGATTTATAAATCCTGTAAAAATATGCATCTACCCATTTACATCCAGACAAGATTTAAGGTGTCACATAGGTCATATTAGACTGGCTCGTGTGCATTTATTGAAGGGCGGAGAACCTCCAAGTTGTAGCACTAACATGTTTTTGGTCTGCCCAGTTTTTAGTGTGATGTGACGATTTGTTCAGGGCAAATTTTGAAGGACTTTTGTAAGATGGACCCAGAAAGCTTCTTTTGAAGAAAAGAAGCTTCTTTTGAATTTGTTTAATTTTTTTTCCCCAAGTTGAAATTTATAAAATGCGGAGAACCTCCAAGTTGTAGCACTAACATGTTTTTGGTCTGCCCAGTTTTTAGTGTGATGTGACGATTTGTTCAGGGCAAATTTTGAAGGACTTTTGTAAGATGGACCCAGAAAGCTTCTTTTGAAGAAAAGAAGCTTCTTTTGAATTTGTTTAATTTTTTTCCCCCAAGTTGAAATTTATAAAATGTTTTTTTGTTGAATGCTTAAAATGCATCTGCTGTAAAGCTGATATGTCTAATTTAAATACAGCCAACCAATATTCAGAATCACTTCCCGTGTAGCTTGATAGTGTTGCTTTGTTTACTATTAAAAGTGTGCTAATTGTGTCACTGGTTCTCTGCTTTACCTCTAGATTGAGAAGGAAGAGCAGGCTGCAGCTGAGAAGGCTGTAGGTAAGGAGGAGTTCCAGGGAGAATGGACCGCTCCTGTGCCCGACTTCAACCAGCCTGAGGTTGCTGACTGGTCTGAAGGTGTTCAGGTTCCATCTGTGCCCATCCAGCAGTTCCCAGCTAGCGTTGAGGGTAAGCTGCTTCTAGTAGACTTGTTTTCCCAGATGTTACAGTTGGTAAATGCAAAATACAAACAATTTTGGAAATTACATTTAGATAATTATTTCAACTGAATGTGAAAATTGTGAACTAATCGACTCTTCTGAACTTCAGCTCCTGCCAAAGCTGCACCAGCTGAGGTGTTTGCAGGTAAGGTTTTCCTGTTTAGTAGCATGAAATGCACAGTACTAAATAATGAAGTGTGTGTAACATTTGGTGTAATTTTGAATTTCTGTCTCCTCAACAGAGGACTGGAGTGCTCAGCCTGCCACTGAGGATTGGTCTGCTGCTCCCACGGCTCAGGCCGGAGACTGGGGCGGCACCACTGCAGACTGGTCTTAAGAGAAGCATTAACCGTGCTTGTAAAATCAATAAATTTGGTTGTTTAAAACCGCGGTTCTGATACGTTTTCTTCTTGAGCTTATTTCTGATAAGCAATTATGGCTATAGTGTCTAGCCACGTAGTGTGTTATGACACCAAAACATGCAGATGGGCAGGTCTTATGTGAAATGGCTTGATGAAGGGATAGTGTACTGTCCGCTGAACAGTGTTCAATAAACCCTAACTGGGTATTATATATTAAGCTTATTTTGTAGACATTTGAGTGACCGATTGCGTTGGGTAGCAGCCTTTCAGTGTTTGACCAGTGAAATCAAAATTGAATTTGCAGTGTTTGACAGTTTTCAGAATGACTAGAGGGCCGTCTTATTGAAATCAAAACCGTTTTCAGTGTTTCTGCAGCTCTTAAAGTCTTAATTCAACCTTTTGCAAACTAAGGCCTTGAAAAGTTAAATTCACAAAGTCATGGCATATGTTGCATGCATATCAAATTACTGCCTAGTACCTCAGTTTTTTTGCTTTACAATTCAAATCTGAACATTTAGCCCTTAATGTACATTATTACAAACGTAAACCAAAACTAAATGAGCAGATTTTTCTGAGCCTATTAGTGGATATTTGGTCTTGTTTTAATGACATTTGCACTGGAAAACGACAAATACTGCAGACAAATATCACTTTTTACAGTGTGATCCGAAGGTAAAGTAAAAGTTATTTTCATATTCTAGTGGTTGAGATCAGAAGTATGTTGAAAGTTGTATTTTCAAACCGATGTGTTGCTAACATTGCTCCTTAGACATTTACATTTAGAGGACATTTATTTCGCTCAGTTTTTTTTGTAAAATTGTATTTGGTCTTCTGTTTACCTTCACCAAACCTGCAGAAACCCTGGTTTAAGAATGTAAAGTGTCTGTTTGATTCAGATTTGGCTATTTTAGGATTAGTTGATGAGCACTTTTGCCTTGTGCATGAACATTATTACTGGTATATGTATGACTCAAATAATAGTGAAAACATTCCACCCCAGATGGGACTCGAACCCACAATCCCTGGCTTAGGAGGCCAGTGCCTTATCCATTAGGCCACTGGGGCTTCTATGGCTGTCTTATGAAAGATTCAACTTGTTTATATATAATAAATAAGTGAAAAAAAAAAACGTATGTTATATTTTAACCATGTTTTGATTAAAAACACAAGGCACAGCGATGCGCATGAATCCCATCACATGGCGGTCTTCTGTCGTTGATCTGTTGAGGAATGGGTTGCTTAGCAACATCCTGATGCAGCGCCGCCAAACATAGCAGTCGAGCTTAGCTAGAGAACACTGATTACACACTAATCACGCACTGCTCTGCGCTATTATATATAATCTGATTTAATTCAGGAGGTAGGATCGTTTGCGTTTATTCAAAAGCAAACGCAGATCTTTTAAACATCTTGTACGCACACCTAAACATAGTCGCTTAGCAAGTATGCTAGCTAGTAGGCTATCTGGCTAGTTTACTTCATCTACAGAAATACTGTCCCTGGATTAACGGACATCTAAATCGATGCTGTTTGTAAAGCTAGTGATTCCTTTTATAGGCTTTATGGTGACCAGAGTGCTAGTACAATGACTGGCTAAATCTAGTCTAGTTTCAGGGTCGTGTGCTCGTGGACAGTAAAGCATCATCACCATGGTGAGTATCAACAACACATATAATATAGTTATTATTAAGTTAACATAAAATGTTCTGAGCAAGCAAGCATACATGTGGCTTTTATGTAGGCTAGGCATAATTCAATATGAATTCAAGAACTTAAAAAATGTGCTCACTTTTTTTTCTGTTCTCATTAGTATTACTTTTTGAGCTAGTTATATCTTGTAACTGTAACAGTTTTATTATTATTATTATAACAACTAAACTTAATTAATCTAATGGCCTCCTTTATAATTATATCTAGCTACCCATTTAAAATTGGTTATGCCTATATTAGTGACCCTCACTTTTTGTTTTCTATAAAAACATGTAGCAACAAATACTCTGCGTTAATCTTGCCTAGTTAGGTAACTTGAATTCTTTTAAGTGCCCACACTATATGATAGTATAGTAGTTGAATGTTCCCCTGAGAAATTAAGACATTACAGTAGTAAACATAGTTTTATAGTTTCATAGGAAAATTTTTTTTCTGTTCTCATTAGTATTACTTTTTGAGCTAGTTATATCTTGTAACTGTAACAGTTTTATTATTATTATTATAACAACTAAACTTAATTAATCTAATGGCCTCCTTTATAATTATATCTAGCTACCCATTTAAAATAGGTTATGCCTATATTAGTGACCCTCACTTATTGTTTTCTATAAAAACATGTAGCAACAAATACTCTGCGTTAATCTTGCCTAGTTAGGTAACTTGAATTCTTTAAGTGCCCACACTATATGATAGTATAGTAGTTGAATGTTCCCCTGAGAAATTAAGACATTACAGTAGTAAACATAGTTTTATAGTTTCATAGGAAAAAATTTTTTTATTTAGCTCGGAAGCATTAAATTGATAATGTATAGTGTTACAAAATATTTCTATTTCAAATAAGTGCTTGATGAGCATACTGCAAAAGTCTTACTGACCCTAAACTTTTGATCGGTAGTGTGTAAATAATAGTAGAGTACATGTAGTCCATGTGCTGTACAATATGCATGAAGGATTACAAACTGGAATAAATATTTATGTGTACACATGATTAGAATAAAATAATAGAATTTCTCTGAACTGTTGTACATCCTGATAGCAGCATCTTGTTTCTGTCCTGAAGCTCTTGTCTCGGATCAAACCAGCAGTGGGTGGGGAAGCCTCCACCAGCTCGAATGAGAAGAAAAGGAAAAATAAAAGCAAAAAGATTCCAAGACTTGAGGATTATCTAAACCAAAGAGACTATTTGGGAGCCCTGACTCTATTAGAGGTACAAAAACAAGCACTTTGGATCTCAGATTACATCTCTATGATATTTACATGAACTCTGTAATGCTAGTTTCAGCGTAATGGCGGGGTGTCAGTGGAGCATGCAGACCTTTGGACTGGCTTCTGTGCCTTTCATTTGGGAGAGCACAAGAGAGCAATGGAGGTTAGTGAAAGAGATGGTAGATTCTGCAGACACACCAGGATGTTGGATGCAGTCAGTCATGCTTGACTAAGAAATGAATCACCTTTAAAGAGCGAGGCTGTGTGGCATTATGGCTGATTGTCATTTGAAATTAGTTGTTTGTAACATGACATATTCCTACTTGTTACATATACTCAGGAGTACGAAGCTCTCACTCTGAGGCCGGAGTGTCCGGTGGATGTTTGGGTATATCTGGGCTGTTCGCTCTTTTTCCTGGGGCTTTATAAAGAGGCCGAGGAGGCGGCATCAAAAGGTTTGTCTTCACATACTGTAAACTAAAGTTTGGGGTCTGTAAGATGTTTTTGGAAGAAGACTCTTATGCTCACCAATGCTGTTTTTTTCAAATACAGTAAAATCAGTAATATTATAATAATGTAAAATCTTAAAATGTAATTTATTCCTGTGATGGTAAAGCTGAATTTTCAGCATCATTACTGAAGTCTTCAGTGTCACATGATCCTTCAGAAATCATTCTAATATGCTGATTTTGGTGCTTAAGTAACATTATCAATGTTGAAAACAGTGCTACATAATATTTTTATGGAAACCGATTTTGTCAGGATTCTTTTATAAAAAAGAACAGCATTTTTTAGAAATACATATACTTTTTTTTTGTAGCACATCATCAAAAATTATCCTCTTAAGACCCGAGAAAAGATTTTTAGGAAAAAAATCTTTTTTTTTCATGTCTTTACATTGTTTAGAGCATTAAAAAAAAAAATAAATAAAAAGATATTCCGTTCATAAGTTATGCTATGTCCTCGGTAAATAAAAAGACACGAATGAACATGCATAGGCAAAAACAATAGATTTTTAAAATCACCAATACATTTTTAGTTTTTAGGATTTTTTTTTTTTTTTACCAAACTTTGTATAAAGATGATTCTCAACTATGTTATAACAGAATGATTTGATATACCATTTTTCTTTCTGCAAAATGTGTAAAATGGCCATAAACGGGTTTTCTCATTATATACAATGTATCTATAAACTAAATCTAATTTGCATATTAATGTGTTTTTTGGGGCAACATGTAATGAAAAAAGAAGTGTAATAATGGGAGTAATATTTGACAAGATTTTCATAATAATATAGAATATTGAAACATAATTTCTTTCTCTATTAATTTGTTATATCTCCCAAAATGCTAATAAACATGCTTTTAGTCCCAGTATCCTGTTTCATAACAGAAAGTCATATTTTGATTTGAAACCCCATAACATTTTTCTGAGATGTTGATTTATGACAGACAGTTTAAAAATTAGACAGATTTAAATTATAATTACAAAATATTATCTTATTTCCATAAGAGTGTCACTAAATTAATATCAGACATATTTGAAGACCAAGGAGAGGGGAAACATCCAAACATTTAATATCTCTGAAAAGCCCTGAATGTGCTCTGTACAGGACATCCAGACTTAAAACTGTGGCATGTATAGTCTCAGAGAAATACACCAAAATATAATGTCCTCATATGAGGTCACATGGTCTCAGGAGGTTAAAACATGCTGTCTTTTTCAGGGCCAAAAACTCAGCTTCAGAATCGCCTGCTCTTTCATTTAGCTCATAAGGTCAGTTTTTCGTAATATTTCGTCCCCTAGTTGACATTATTATGGTAGTGCATCTGATGATAATGATATGGTCTGCTTTGTTCTTCTCTGTGAAGTTCAGTGATGAAAAGAAGCTGATGGGTTTCCATCAGAACCTGGAGGACGTGACTGAGGACCAGCTGAGCTTGGCTTCCATTCATTATATGCGCTCTCATTACCAAGAGGCCATTGATATCTACAAACGCATCTTACTGCAGAACAGGTGCTTCAGAACTACACCGTGATCGCATCAACATATGAACCAGAACCTTTGAGAAGACGTACAATGCATTTGTACAATAATATAATAACATATGGAATGTCAACACATTCTTCGTACAGCACAGCATCAATACTGACAAATGATTTGTCTCTCTCCAATTCTGCAGAGACTTTCTGGCCCTGAATGTGTATGTGGCTCTGTGTTACTATAAGCTGGATTACTATGACGTGTCTCAGGAGGTGTTGGCCGTGTATCTGCAGAGTATTCCTGACTCTACCATCGCCCTTAACCTCAAAGCCTGCAACCACTTCAGACTCTACAATGGCAAAGCTGCTGAGGTCAGTTACACTACTATGTTTTCTAGCATACACAAGATGAAAGTTGATGATTATGATCCTAAAGACAACTTTAATTGTACACTACTGTTTCAAAGTTTGGGATAGGTAATTTTCTTTTTTTAAAGTCTTATTTTTTAAGTCTAAAGGCTGCATTGATTTAATCAAAAATACACTAAGTTGTGTAAATATTACAGTTTTCAATTGTAATGTATTTTAAAATGTAATTTTTTTTCTTATGATGCAAAGCTGAATTTTCAATAGTTACTACTCCAGTCTTCAGTGTCACATGATCCTTCACAAATCATTCCAATAGGCTGATTTGCTGTTAAAGAAACCTCCTCTTATTATCAATGTTGAAAACAACTGTGCCGCTTAATATTTTTATAGAATTAGGAGTCTGCATTTATATTAAGTATTTTTGTGTAACAATGCAAATGTCTTTACTGTCACATTTGATCAATTTAATAGGTCCTTGCTAAATGAAAATATAAAAATATGAATTTGTTTATAACGTGATGTGAAAATAATAAAGAAATAAAATGCGTTGAAATAAAATGCATGTGTGTTGACGATGAAAGATGGTTTTAAGTTCTTTAATTAACATTTTGTTCTCCTTCTTGACTCTTTAGACGGAGTTGAAGAACCTGATGGATATCTCTTCCAGCTCATTTCAGTTTGCTAAAGAGCTCATTCAGCACAATCTGGTTGTGTTTCGTGGGGGTGACGGGGCCTTGCAGGTTTTACCTCCTCTGATTGACGTCATATCAGAGGCCAGACTCAACCTGGTCATCTACTATCTCAGACAAGGTATGTCGATCAGGCGTACAGTGAGACTGGCTTATCAGGTTTGTTATTAACTTTGCCATCTCTCATTTAGATGACATTCAGGAGGCCTACAAACTCATCAAAGACCTTGAGCCCACCACACCCCAGGTATTTAGTCCTCCCTAATATTTATTTCTCCTTTTTTTTTACTCTTTTTATTTACTGTCAGTCAGTGACTGGATTAGAGTTTATAAGTGATTATAATGTGTTTTATCTGCTGGTATGGGATGTGATCGTCTTGGTAGTACCAGCATGAATGGACTGACAATGATAAACTAATCAAATCATATTTTCCACCATATGTGACCCTGGACCACAAAACCAGTCATAAGGGTAAATTTTTTGAAATTGAGATTTATACATAATCTGAAAGCTGAATAAATAAGCTTTCCATTGATGGAAAAGCTTTCCATTGATGCCGAGATACAACTATTTGAATATCTGGAATCTGAGGGTGCAAAAAAAATCTAAATATTGAGAAAATGGTCTTTAAAGTTGTCCAAATGAAGTTCTTAGCAATGCATATTACTAATCCAAAATTACGTTTTGATATATTTACGGTAGGAAATTTGCAAAATATCTTCATGGAACATGATCTTTACTTAATATCCTAATGGATTTTTGGCATAAAAGAAAAATCAATAATTTCGACCCATACAATGTTTTTTTTGGCTATTGCTAAAAATACACCCAAGCGACTTAAGACTGGTTTTGTGGTCCAGGGTCACATATATATAACCATTTTCCATCTTCATTTGTCTGCCTTACATGAGAATTGTTGTCTAAAATACATTTTGGGTCCAGTGATATCATTTTATCCTCTGGTGTCATTCACAGGAATATATTCTGAAGGGGGTGGTGAATGCTGCTTTGGGACAAGATATCGGATCGGTTCGTGAGGTTTATTCATATCAGATAACAGTATTCCCTCTCAAAGCCTTTGTGCATGTTTTCCAAAAAAATTCCCAAAACTATGTTCTCTTATCTTGTTATATGTTTGTGTATTTTTACAGAGGGACCATTTAAAAATTGCCCAGCAGTTTTTCCAGTTGGTTGGAGGCTCAGCCAGTGAATGCGGTAACATCATTGTTTAGGCTGACAATAACAATATTAGCGCTGGTTCAGCAGCCGGGCCCCTGTGCTTTATGGAATGGAGCCGGTGACAGAGTTTGTTTTCTTGGCACAAACTATGCCACATCCTAGACTGAAAATGGCTCTCAATTATATATCCTTTCTATTTTACTACAAAATGTAATTTGAACCTGACATAGCGAAAATTAAATATTATTTTCTAAATATTTTTTATTAAAATGGGGTTTGTCCCTAATGTAGGAACGCAAAACCGTCATTTGGAATCCAAAATTGGCCATTTGTGTGAGTCGTGTTAAACCGATGAGTGCTTGAAGCATGGCACTGTGTTCATTTACACGCGAGCAGCTGATGTTTTCAGTGTCTCAGAGCGGCTCGGTTTGCAGTAACCACTGCTCCGCACAAACGTCATCTCCCCAAATGTGTTATGAGAATCTGTTGTCAGCAAAACAGAAACTTTGAGGTCTATGCTTTTATTTTTGTTTTCTGCAAAAATAAAAGCTCTGTGGTTTAACGCTTGACAAGAGAGAAATTAGGACAACCATGAATATTAGTATTGAAATTTTACTGTTGTTCTGTAAAATAAAATAAAAAGGCATATTGAATATAACTGTAACAGAGAGTTCTGTAAAGAAAATAAATAAATTACATATTTAATCTCCGTGTAACATTGCAGTTGACACTACAGTCACCAGCTGACCGGCAAATAGCTTTATTTTCTCACCTATTTATTTATTTATTTTAATTAGGTACTTGTCAAGTGTTCAATTTGTACCTGTTGGATTTATGAATTTACTTATTTATCTACTTATTTATTTATTTAGCTACATAGCACATAAATAAAATGTAGGTTTTGTACATTAGTTTCACTGAGAATGCATTTCCCTTTGCCCTGGACATGTGAAACACATTTAATGATCTATTTTCTTCTTATAAGACACAATACCCGGCAGGCAGTGTATGGCCTCTTGTTTCTTCCTGCTGAAACAGTTTGAGGATGTGCTTATATATCTCAACTCAGTCAAGGTAATACACATATCAGAGTGTTTGGACTGGAAGCAGAAGCATTAAAAACATGGTCCCACTTTATATTAAGTAGCCTTAACTACTATGCACTTACATTTAAATGAATCATTTGGTACAATGCACTTATAGTGTACATAAATGTTTTTGGTTACACTTTACTTGAAGGGGTGTGCATAAGGTCATAAAAAGCTACATTTTATTTTATTTGAAATGGAACAGTTTATTGAACCTTTAGACCAAATATTTCGAAAAATGTCATATCTGTTTTTTTCTGGCGAATCATATTTGATACACCAGGCTTTTATGACTCATTTAGTATAATAAAGTGAGAAATAAAGAAGTCCCATTCGAGGAGGAACAAACACAGCTGTTTTATTCAGGCTTAAGCCGTGCAAAAATGTGCAATGTGGTGCAGTTGCTATATTTATATGGCCAAAAAGATGACATTCTGGTATCTTTTAATTTTGGGGGAAAACAATACAATTCAATACTATGATGACCGAGAGATGTACAAATAAACATTCCTTAAAAGCCTGATGTATCATATTTGTACTCATATTTTAAAAAAATTATCTGTGCATAATCAATTAACAGTTAGTTGCTCATCACAATAAGTGTTCATTTTGAGATATCACTAACAATATAAAAATAATTTTTATGATTGCTATATAAAAATCAGATTTAAGATTTTTGGACAAAAAAGTCACATGTACCACAACCTGAAGGTAGACCGTTTTAGAAATACTTTTGCTTTTTTTTTTAACTTGCTAAAAGAGTATAAACTATCAATCAGACGACAAAGGAGTGTAGTAAACTGTGTACAACAGGTTCTTCAGCAACGTTTTGATCATATTGATAATTTAGGGGCCTTAGAAATGTATCAAATATGATGCAGTAGACTTTATAGTGTTAAAATAGACAGCCGTAGCTCACCCAAGTTTTGCAAAATTCTGTTAAATCATCTTTAACTCTCAAGAGAATGAGCTTTTGACCTCTTGTCATGTTTTCTATGTTTATATTTTCTTTGTTTTCAGAGAGACACTGAAGGAGGTTTTGCCAATGTTGAGGAGCACTGGCAACCCACAAGTTGAGTACATCATCCGCATCATGAAGAAATGGGCCAAAGACAACAGAGTGGCTCTCTGATCGCATTTACAAATGTGCTAACACACAGCAGTAGTTATTATTGGATATTTATGTTTGTTTGTCTGTCAACAAAATATGTGATGAGTACAACAGTTAAGATGCATCTTAGAAAGAAGAAAAATCTCATGCTCTTATAAAGTGTAGTACAGCCACACTAAAACATTTACTTAATTATAAGAATTATATCTTTTTTTTTTATTATTGCAGTTGTCAGAAAGAGAAAACTATATTTACAATGTATCCATGTCAGTGAATGTTTTCTGTGAGATGGGCAATGCAAAAAATTAGTTTATATATTTTCATACTTGAGGCAACATAAGCCTTTATTGTTTTGTCTTGGAAACAATAAATGTCTTAATTTGACAGGCTTTATAAAATGATATACAGTGCTATGAAGATTAATCTGTGTTATAGTTATCTAGCTCAGGCATGATATTTGTACACCTTTAGAACAAGTGATATCAATGACTAAGGCAATTCAATTGTTTCAAAACAGGCTGTGACAACCTAACAGAAAAGATTAGAAAAATTAATGTTATCGCATCAAAAAAGAAAAATGAATTATATTGAATTGTTATTGGTAACACTTTGCAATAAGGAACCATCTGTTAACATGAACTAACAATGAGGTAACACTTTATTTTAAGGTGTCCTTGTTACTCATATTACATGTACTTACTATTATAATAACAATTAATTATGCATAATTACATGCATTAACCCTAAACCAAACCCTAATCCTAACTCTAACCATATAGTAAGTACATGCAGTTCATTTAAAATAATTACTCAGTACTTAAATGTATAATTACACTGTAACAAGGACACCTTAAAATAAAGTGTAATCAAAAATGAAAATCTTTTTTTTATTAATCTTAGTTTGTTTATTTGACATTTACTAATACATTATTAAAATAAAAAGTTGTCTCTGTTCATATTATTTAAAGGACCTGAGCTAAAATGAAACAAAAATAGTAGTATTTTTATTCACTTTAAAAAATATGAATAAATACTGTAACAAATGTATTGTTTATTGTTAGTTATATTAGTTTATGCATCAACTAACGTTAAGGAACGTTATTGTTATTTGTCTGTTTATTATTGTTATTGTCAAGTATTATATAAGATTATATAATATGTATTAAGTATTATAGCTAACTGAGACTTGTTATAGCACTTGCATATCATTGCTCTTTTGTTGATTTTGATTGCTTCCATTGTCCTCATTTGTAAGTCGCTTTGCATAAAAGCGTCTGCTAAATGTAAATGTAAATTTATGTAAATGAAAGTATTACCATTACATCTCCTGGGCTATTTAATTCCAAACAACAGAACCTCTTAACATGTAATAAGCGCCTTTAGGAAACACCTTAAACCACATTCTGTTGGAAAACACTTTCCTCTATTAGTTCCATATCTATGTATTAGTTCAATTTCAAGGGGAATCCTTTTTTTTCAACCGTGGCATTTCTATTTGCTCATTAGAGCGTCTGTTGCCTGTAGGCCTGCCTCTGATTGGACGCGCTGCCTCCGTCGGCGTCTTCTGATTGGCCAAGGCGCCCTCTCCGTCGCGCACGCCGTTTCCGGTGTCCCTGTGTGCGCAGGCTCAGTTCGCTCGTCTGCGCTCTTTTATTTATTTACTCTCTCTCATCTAAGATGGCTGTTCGGAGCTCCTGAGTCCCCCGAGCGAAGCGACCGAGGATGCTTGCGCCTCCAAAATCAACTTTCACCCGGCCATCCCTTCCCACGCGCACCCCGTAAGGCGCGGAGGGGACTCTAGCATCACTACCGCCTCCGAGCGCCCCTTCCATCCGGCGTGAAGCTCTTTAAATCAAGTTGTTTGGCGAAGTCGAGCCCCGCCGCTGAGTGAGTGAGTGAGTGAGTGTCCAAGAGCACTGAACATCCAAATGGCCGAACCGAGAAAAGTGCAGTTTGTCACCCTGTCGGCCCTGTCCGGCGGTCCGGGCGCGGAGGGCAGGAGACGGCGGCTGGATGAGGACGGAGCCGCCGAGATGAGTTTTGACCGAGAGGGCAGGATGAAGATGACGGGGACCGGGGTAACGACAGCGGGTGACCGCGGGGGTTTGATCGAGAAGAGAGACGGCGAAGAGCCCAAAGGGAAGACAGTGCGCCTCAACCTGTGTCTGTTTGAGCCTAACGAGCAACGCTCGGCCGAGTTCAACTACAGCGAGCTCATCCAGTCTCAACAGGTACAGTAACTGTCCCGATCACTTCAGTGAAGAGAGTGTGTTAGTCAAACCATTACAAGCCACCGCTTGCTTGTTTTTGCTGAGTTTGCTTATGCATTAGCCTGTTAGCAGTGGAGTCCAAAAATAAAGTCCTCTTCAGGATCTCCTACTAAGTGGCAAGTGTAACATATGTTGTGATCGAGTGAGAAGTGCATTAATTTTTTTATGACTTGTCTCTCTCTCCTGTTTGCTCATAAACTTTAGAGCACTTTTTTTGAGTACGTGACCCTTGTGGCCCCCAGGGCCCTGTGCGCACAATATCAGTAATGGAGAGCTGAATTGCTGCTAAGTGCTGTTCTTGTAACTTTTATGAATATAGGCCTGGCCTTTGCCATCTGTCAGATGATTGGTTTTCTTAAAAGTGCACTTTTTGCTAATTAAAAAAGTTTTGCTATTAAATGATTTTTGAGAAATGTCATTAAAATGGTGTGCACTCACTTGTGATAAGCACTCTATTAATTTGTTGTAAAAAAAAAAGAAAAAAAAGCTGTTTTCTACATGAAGTGGGTTGCCACCTCATGGGCGACTTCATGTTGAGATCACATGATCATTGGTGTCATTTTAGATTGCTACTAATAATATCAGTGATAATAATACTACTACTACTGCTACACAACATGACAATGGAGTCTAAAGCAATACCAGTTCAAACTGAATAAAAGCTAGATCTGTTTATTATAAGCATGTGTTGCAGCTATGTTTACTGCAGCTTTAAATGCATAAGCTCTTTAAAGTCAGCTAGATTCTGGATTCTATCTTTGTCTTTATCGTTTTTGAAAGTGATTCCATTGATATTGTTCCTATGTGTCATTATTGTTATAGTTGTGGTGTGGAATGCCCTATTCTTGTAGAATTTTAACGATTATTAATGAAAACTCTAGCTTTCGGCCTTAGTGTGAATGGACCTAAAAGGGATAGTCCACCCCAAAATGAAAATTCTGTCATCATTTACTCACCCTCATTTTAAACATGTATGACTTTTTCTTCTGTGAAACACAAAGAAAGATATTTTGAAGAATGTTGATAACCCTAACACACTTTCAGTTCCTGTTTACTTCCATTGACAAAAAAACAATCAAACAATAGAAGTCAGTGGAAACTGAAACTGGCATCGAGGCAGTTCTGAAACTTTTTTTATTTATTATTTTTGGGTGGAATATCCATTTAAGTTTGAATGGAAAAATAAATTAAATGTTCCAGAAAAATATTGATACAGAACGTATTGTACTCATTCTGATCCACAAAGCCAAACTGGAAAAATTAAATGTCTCAACCTTACTGGAGTGATTACGCTCACACATTTTTCGTTCCACAGGCCAAGAAGAATCCACCAGATTCTAAATCTTCCCTGGACCCCAATGATCCCTTTAATGCTGATGAGCGAGAACGTCGGGAGGTCGAGGCATTGGCCAAAAAGTTTGAAAGCAAATATGTAAGTGTTGTTCTATGATTTTAAGTTGCATATTCAAATGTGTGGGCACTCAAATGCCAAATGTCACGTTGCCGCTACCACCGACGTCCTTACAGGGTAACGCAGGGAAAAAGAGGCGGAAAGATCGGATGCAGGATTTGATTGACATTGGCTTCGGCTACGATGAGAGTGACCCCTTCATAGACAACTCGGAAGCTGTGAGTGGGCACTTGCCATGGCAACAGACAGACATCACTATGGAGATGATCGATTGGCATTTAACATGCTGTTTACCAACTCTGTCTCATTGCTCTCTGAACTTGAGGGGTGTTTTTTTTCCATTCATATTGAAATCAGTGATGGATATATTTAGATTTACCTTATGGATGGATTTGAACTGTGTGGTTGTGGAGTCATTTTTGCCATCATAGCGGCGTAAAACTTTGCCATAACCTCAGAAATGCAGACAACAAACAGTGTGAATCGTTGTTTCTTCTTCCTGTCAGTATGATGAGCTTGTTCCAGCCTCCCTGACCACCAAGCTTGGTGGATTCTACATTAATACGGGTACTTTGCAGTTCAGAGCTGCCTCTGAATCTGAGGGAGAGGATGGGGGCAAAGAAGAAAAATCCAGGGTGAGTTTACGTTGTTTTTGCCAAATGACCCTGTGCACACCTGGTTATTAATGTCCATCGTGGGTGATCCGGTCAGAAGTGGTCAGTTGAGATAGATAGACATTGAATTTGGGTTTTATTATACATCTGCAATGTATCTCGTTAGACCACTTGTGATGTTGTCAAAGGGAGGATCAGGAAGCAAAGAATTGACATACTGTTGCTCCTAAACGCTTGTTTTAAATTTAATCTTGCCACATACAGGTGTATGTGTATAAGGTTGGCTTTTCCAAATCAGATCAGATTAAGGAGCATGAAATCTTCAGAGTTTAAAACCCTTCATGTGTGACTTTATTCAGATGTGGTTTGAGTGACCAGATCACAAAACAATTTGAACCCCATTTACACTTCTATTTATAATATCTGTCTCGACTGAACCCTTGTGATCAGATCACCCAGACGGATGTTGTTACCATGTGTAAACGGGGCCACTAAATGATATTTAGACCTGTTAAAGAGACAGTTCACCCAAAAATGAAAATTCAACCTAATGTCGTTGCGAACCCATAAGACTTTTGGTGATCTTTTAAAACATACGAACAGAGTGGTTTAAACACTTTAATCATATGCTTTAATTGTTTTTTTTAAACAATATTTTTATTAACTTTTTTCAAGTTTTGGTGGAGGGATAGAAATCTCTCGCGTTTCAATAAAATATCCTCATTTGTGTTTTAAAGATGAACAAAATCTTATGGGTTTGGAGCGATGAGGGTGAGGAAGGGCAGAATTGGCATCAGTTTTTCATAAAACCCTAATTATGACGTTTGTAGATGAGAGATGGAGAGGAACCACTGATAAAAAGAAGGAAGACGAAAGATGCAACCAGTATAGAGGAGAAAAAACCCAGGAAGAACAAAGTAGCTAAACAAGGGTAAGAATTTGTTTTAGTATGTATACATTTTGTAAAACTGATTTTTGAAAACTGAAAACCTTTATACATCATGCAATTGAAATAGTTATTTTTCTTAAAAGTGTGCCTTTACTAAGCTGTTTGTGTAGTTGACGTGAATTAGCTAATTATGAATGCATTTTTAATCCGTTTTCGACCATATATTTGCTCTCAGAGTGGCTGGTCTGAGCGTTCATCGCCCTGAGAAGAAGAATATTAACTTTTTTCAAGTTTTGGTGGAGGGATAGAAATCTCTCGCGTTTCAATAAAATATCCTCATTTGTGTTTTAAAGATGAACAAAATCTTATGGGTTTGGAGCGATGAGGGTGAGGAAGGGCAGAATTGGCATCAGTTTTTCATAAAACCCTAATTATGACGTTTGTAGATGAGAGATGGAGAGGAACCACTGATAAAAAGAAGGAAGACGAAAGATGCAACCAGTATAGAGGAGAAAAAACCCAGGAAGAACAAAGTAGCTAAACAAGGGTAAGAATTTGTTTTTGTATATATACATTTTGTAAAACTGATTTTTGAAAACTGAAAACCTTTATACATCATGCAATTGAAATAGTTATTTTTCTTAAAAGTGTGCCTTTACTAAGCTGTTTGTGTAGTTGACGTGAATTAGCTAATTATGAATGCATTTTTAATCCATTTTCGATCATATATTTGCTCTCAGAGTGGCTGGTCTGAGCGTTCATCGCCCTGAGAAGAAGAAGCGGAAGAAACTGATGAAGGATTCGCTCTGTCTGGCTGCAATGCTCCACCGTTTCACACGAGAGAAGGAAGAGATGCGGAAACGGGATGCCAGTGCGTCTCATCCGGGCCCTGGTCTCACCAGCAGCACTCCCAACTCCAACAACCTACTGCAGAACTCCCATCTCCAAGCCAATGCCAACAACAATGACCTTTCACTAGCCGACCTGACGGCTGACCCCGCCATGATGTCATTGCTTAGTTCGGCCAATGAAAGCGAGCTTCAGGATCTCATGCATGACCTGGATTTTAGTTTTTTAGACTCAGGGCCCCAGATGCCCCCATCAGCCAGAGAGAATGGACAGGTTGGGTTGGGTTCGTCATTGGGGCATAAGATTGGAGGAGGGGGACTGAATCGAGGGCAGGGGGGTCTCATCTCTTTTCCACCTCTCCCCGATGGTCTTCCAGCCCCCTTGATCAAGCGCATAGAAGACCTTCGAGCTGTGAGTTGTTGTGTTATTTTTCTACAGCCCTCATTTCAGTTAAACAGGGTCATGTCATGAAAAAACAAATTATTTCTCTTTTTAAATAAGAGTCGAAACCATACTGGGGGCTTTAAGAACTCAAAAATCCATCTATTCATTCCACGCTCTTAAAAAAAAAAAAGCTCTTTATGTCTCTAATGTTAGCTGACTGAAGTTTATTTTTAACAAGATCCCTAATGATTTCAGTCTGATCTGATCAGAGACACATTTCAGCACAGTCTGTTTTGTGAATGTCTCACAATGTCTTTCACTAGCCGACCTGACGGCTGACCCCGCCATGATGTCATTGCTTAGTTCGGCCAATGAAAGCGAGCTTCAGGATCTCATGCATGACCTGGATTTTAGTTTTTTAGACTCAGGGCCCCAGATGCCCCCATCAGCCAGAGAGAATGGACAGGTTGGGTTGGGTTCGTCATTGGGGCATAAGATTGGAGGAGGGGGACTGAATCGAGGGCAGGGTGGTCTCATCTCTTTTCCACCTCTCCCCGATGGTCTTCCAGCCCCCTTGATCAAGCGCATAGAAGACCTTCGAGCTGTGAGTTGTTGTGTTATTTTTCTACAGCCCTCATTTCAGTTAAACAGGGTCATGTCATGAAAAAACAAATTATTTCTCTTTTTAAATAAGAGTCGAAACCATACTGGGGGCTTTAAGAACTCAAAAATCCATCTATTCATTCCACGCTCTTAAAAAAAAAAAGCTCTTTATGTCTCTAATGTTAGCTGACTGAAGTTTATTTTTAACAAGATCCCTAATGATTTCAGGCTGATCTGATCAGAGACACATTTCAGCACAGTCTGTTTTGTGAATGTCTCACAATGTATTGCAGGATTTGTTAAGGGATTGCTATTGATGGATGGGACAGTTTAACTATTGCAGATTCACAGCCAAAGCACTGCAGAGGCTTTTACATAGACGTCTTAGAAATGATGACTTCTACTAATGTTATAAGTAGACCTAAGAATAAAATGTATGAAATTGCATCTTTAAGGACATCAGAAAGTGGATTAAAATCTATTCCAGCCTGTTCTGTGAGAGCAGATGAATTTATAAGAATAAAGGCCACTGAACAGTTTTGGTGATAGCTATCTGTTATATAAACTGCATTACATCTAACTTTAAAATGTAACGCGTTAAATGTTTTCACTGAAGGTAAATGCATAGAGTTACAGAGAGAGAGCAAGAGAGCGAATATACGCCCACAAATCCACTTCCCATTTAAAAACACTTCATGGACTTCATGTTCTGACAGTAATATCATTTTCCAGCCTAACTTTATTTATATATTTTTATTTGAACAAAGGCATCGAGGCAATTTGATCAAGAAGGCAGAAAGAAATTCTTCACACTGGATATGAATAATATCTTGCTGGAGTAAGTAAAATCTCAGCATGTTATCTGTGACTTTAAATTTGGTGGTCGTTTCTCATAGTCTATTGTTTCTTGCCATTGATCATTTTTCTTCTCATTTAGTATTGAGCTGCAGGTTCAGGAGCAGCCGGCAAACATTCGTTCTGAGGTGTACTCTCACCTGGAAGCCTTTGTGCCCTGTAACAAGGAGGCGCTACTAAAACGACTCAAGAAACTCAGCTTCAACATCCAGGTGAGGGACTATACGATACTTTCCCATAGGGTATTGAGATTTTACACTAACACCAGGACAATATTTGTTGTGTTTGTACTTGGTAATGATACTAGTGCTGGTGTAGCTGAAAGTACTAAATTACGTTTCAATTTTGTCCGCTGTTTTTTAAATAGTGTAGCATAATGCTTCATATTAATAAAAACATTGTCCTAGAACATCTCTCTCTTCATCGTATAGAGTTGGGACATACAAAAATAGGTTGAAAAATAGGATCAGTTGATAAATCAGTTCAAATAAATTATTCACCAATTCACTTGAGTAGTTTATAGCTATACTTTAAGACTTGTACTCCCTTTTTGTAGAATCATTAATATTTAGGCGTAAATGTGATTCCTCTACTTTTATTTCGATTAAGTTTCACAGTGGTCAAGATTGTAGTCGTTATTAATAGTTGACCATTTTCATTAACAATTTTATAATTTATGACTATAATTCAGTGCCGATCCTAGACTTCTGGGGGCCCTATGCAAAACTGGTGGGGGGGGTTGTTATGAGTGGTTATGAACGAATGAATGAAACGCATTTGTCCGTATTTCACTCCGTTTCGAATCACGCTTGCGGAAAGCACTTCAGAAACAGTGTCTGTTCCGCGGCTCGGTACGCTTTCAACAACTTTGCCATAACCTCAGAAATGCAGAAAACAAACGGTGTAAATCTTTGTGTTTTCTTCCTGTCAGTATGATGAGCTTGTTCCAGCCTCACTGACCACTAAGCTTGGTGGATTCTACATTAATACGGGTACTTTGCAGTTCAGAGCTGCCTCTGAATCTGAGGGAGAGGATGGAGGCAAAGTAGTAAAATCCAGGGTGAGTTTACTTTGTTTTTGCCAAGTGACACTGTGCACACCTGGTTATTAATGTTCATCTTGGGTGATCTGATCAGAAGTGGTCAGTTGAGACAGACGTTTTAATGTTTTCATTTTCACCTTAACACAAACGTGTGTATCTGATGGCTTTTCCAAATCAGGTCAGATTAAGGAGCATGAAATCATCAGAGTTTAAAACCCTTCGCATTTGACTTCGTTCAGATGTGGTTTGAGTGAGCAGATCACAAAACAATTTGAACCCCATTTACACTTCTATTTATAATATCTGTCTCGACTGAACCCTTGTGATCAGATCACCCAGACGGATGTTGTTACCATGTGTAAACGGGGCCACTAAATGATATTTAGACCTGTTAAAGAGACAGTTCACCCAAAAATGAAAATTCAACCTAATGTCGTTGCGAACCCATAAGACTTTTGGTGATCTTTTAAAACATACGAACAGAGTGGTTTAAACACTTTAATCATATGCTTTAATTGTTTTTTTTAAACAATATTTTTATTAACTTTTTTCAAGTTTTGGTGGAGGGATAGAAATCTCTCGCGTTTCAATAAAATATCCTCATTTGTGTTTTAAAGATGAACAAAATCTTATGGGTTTGGAGCGATGAGGGTGAGGAAGGGCAGAATTGGCATCAGTTTTTCATAAAACCCTAATTATGACGTTTGTAGATGAGAGATGGAGAGGAACCACTGATAAAAAGAAGGAAGACGAAAGATGCAACCAGTATAGAGGAGAAAAAACCCAGGAAGAACAAAGTAGCTAAACAAGGGTAAGAATTTGTTTTTGTATATATACATTTTGTAAAACTGATTTTTGAAAACTGAAAACCTTTATACATCATGCAATTGAAATAGTTATTTTTCTTAAAAGTGTGCCTTTACTAAGCTGTTTGTGTAGTTGACGTGAATTAGCTAATTATGAATGCATTTTTAATCCATTTTCGATCATATATTTGCTCTCAGAGTGGCTGGTCTGAGCGTTCATCGCCCTGAGAAGAAGAAGCGGAAGAAACTGATGAAGGATTCGCTCTGTCTGGCTGCAATGCTCCACCGTTTCACACGAGAGAAGGAAGAGATGCGGAAACGGGATGCCAGTGCGTCTCATCCGGGCCCTGGTCTCACCAGCAGCACTCCCAACTCCAACAACCTACTGCAGAACTCCCATCTCCAAGCCAATGCCAACAACAATGACCTTTCACTAGCCGACCTGACGGCTGACCCCGCCATGATGTCATTGCTTAGTTCGGCCAATGAAAGCGAGCTTCAGGATCTCATGCATGACCTGGATTTTAGTTTTTTAGACTCAGGGCCCCAGATGCCCCCATCAGCCAGAGAGAATGGACAGGTTGGGTTGGGTTCGTCATTGGGGCATAAGATTGGAGGAGGGGGACTGAATCGAGGGCAGGGGGGTCTCATCTCTTTTCCACCTCTCCCCGATGGTCTTCCAGCCCCCTTGATCAAGCGCATAGAAGACCTTCGAGCTGTGAGTTGTTGTGTTATTTTTCTACAGCCCTCATTTCAGTTAAACAGGGTCATGTCATGAAAAAACAAATTATTTCTCTTTTTAAATAAGAGTCGAAACCATACTGGGGGCTTTAAGAACTCAAAAATCCATCTATTCATTCCACGCTCTTAAAAAAAAAAAAGCTCTTTATGTCTCTAATGTTAGCTGACTGAAGTTTATTTTTAACAAGATCCCTAATGATTTCAGTCTGATCTGATCAGAGACACATTTCAGCACAGTCTGTTTTGTGAATGTCTCACAATGTATTGCAGGATTTGTTAAGGGATTGCTATTGATGGATGGGACAGTTTAACTATTGCAGATTCACAGCCAAAGCACTGCAGAGGCTTTTACATAGACGTCTTAGAAATGATGACTTCTACTAATGTTATAAGTAGACCTAAGAATAAAATGTATGAAATTGCATCTTTAAGGACATCAGAAAGTGGATTAAAATCTATTCCAGCCTGTTCTGTGAGAGCAGATGAATTTATAAGAATAAAGGCCACTGAACAGTTTTGGTGATAGCTATCTGTTATATAAACTGCATTACATCTAACTTTAAAATGTAACGCGTTAAATGTTTTCACTGAAGGTAAATGCATAGAGTTACAGAGAGAGAGCAAGAGAGCGAATATACGCCCACAAATCCACTTCCCATTTAAAAACACTTCATGGACTTCATGTTCTGACAGTAATATCATTTTCCAGCCTAACTTTATTTATATATTTTTATTTGAACAAAGGCATCGAGGCAATTTGATCAAGAAGGCAGAAAGAAATTCTTCACACTGGATATGAATAATATCTTGCTGGAGTAAGTAAAATCTCAGCATGTTATCTGTGACTTTAAATTTGGTGGTCGTTTCTCATAGTCTATTGTTTCTTGCCATTGATCATTTTTCTTCTCATTTAGTATTGAGCTGCAGGTTCAGGAGCAGCCGGCAAACATTCGTTCTGAGGTGTACTCTCACCTGGAAGCCTTTGTGCCCTGTAACAAGGAGGCGCTACTAAAACGACTCAAGAAACTCAGCTTCAACATCCAGGTGAGGGACTATACGATACTTTCCCATAGGGTATTGAGATTTTACACTAACACCAGGACAATATTTGTTGTGTTTGTACTTGGTAATGATACTAGTGCTGGTGTAGCTGAAAGTACTAAATTACGTTTCAATTTTGTCCGCTGTTTTTTAAATAGTGTAGCATAATGCTTCATATTAATAAAAACATTGTCCTAGAACATCTCTCTCTTCATCGTATAGAGTTGGGACATACAAAAATAGGTTGAAAAATAGGATCAGTTGATAAATCAGTTCAAATAAATTATTCACCAATTCACTTGAGTAGTTTATAGCTATACTTTAAGACTTGTACTCCCTTTTTGTAGAATCATTAATATTTAGGCGTAAATGTGATTCCTCTACTTTTATTTCGATTAAGTTTCACAGTGGTCAAGATTGTAGTCGTTATTAATAGTTGACCATTTTCATTAACAATTTTATAATTTATGACTATAATTCAGTGCCGATCCTAGACTTCTGGGGGCCCTATGCAAAACTGGTGGGGGGGGTTGTTATGAGTGGTTATGAACGAATGAATGAAACGCATTTGTCCGTATTTCACTCCGTTTCGAATCACGCTTGCGGAAAGCACTTCAGAAACAGTGTCTGTTCCGCGGCTCGGTACGCTTTCAACTCGTTTTTTTAGTCTCGAGCAAGACTGTACGACATTCATATTACATGATTTTACAGATTTTTACGTAGAAAGGGCGACAGCGCACCGCGTTAAAAGAAATGATCATTCATGTTTTCATAACCGATGGCCAAATTCAAAAACTAAAATTAAATCATCTTTGAGAGCAAAGGGGGCCCCCTGGTGTTTCGGGGGCCCTACGCAGCTTGCGTATTTTGCGTATAGGGAGGATCGGCTCTGCTATAATTAATGAAAGTATTTAATGTGGTTACCCAGAAATCATTATTTTCTGTGTGGAGTAATGAAAGTGTGAAAGCACAACATAATCCCGCAGTCGCAGTTATGCTGTGTGAAACCGGCTGAAGTTTTTTTTCTCTCTTGTTTTTTTGAAGCTAAATATTGTAAGTTAAATGCTTCTGTTTTTCATTATTATTCATTTCAAGTTTATTCGGGGTGATTTCTAGTTTCACTGCAGGGCTCGCAAAATCGCTAGCTATTGTGTTTTCAGTCGGTCTACCAAAATGTATCACCACTCTCCCGCGGGTCCTTAAAAACACCTAAAGTGAGTTATCAAACTTAAGGCCATAAAAAGTTTTAAATACGTTAAATGGTATAAGAAATGTCTTTAATTATAATTTCAAGAGGTCTTACAGTTGGGGATGGAAAGACAAGAGTCGCGATATGGCTGGATTCAACTTCAAAAGGCAAAACGCGGCGTGGATGTCTTTATTTGAATGTATCTGAAGGCAACCGACTGTCCTCAGAAACGTGTCGTTGGCATTTTAATTTCATTTTACCTATAATTCCTGATAAAGCAGCGTGTATGAGCGCGGAGCTGCTTTGTGTACAGCCATTACCGGCGAAACCGCAATATTTCAGTGCTCCTAAAGCGCCTCCTCGTGGCAGAGAATGAATTTGCATTTCCAATAAGCCTTTCTTACCGTTTATGATCAGATCAATGCAAATATCAACTCGTGTTTTTACGCAGCAAACACATGGAGTTGTAAATGAGAAAGAAGATAATGTGCCTTCTAAAAATCTAAACAATTAAGACTAAATTAATATAATCATTTATATCCTTCATTTATCCCTTTTCATAAAAATGGTCTAAACGCTGAAATGCTGTTGTATAAGATTTTTGTTTTTATGAAAACCTGTATCTGAACTGTAAATCATGTAATTTTATGGCTCAGCACTGTGTTACCACAGACATTGTCCAACCCCACTCATACGGTGTTCATTTTACTTGTGCAGCTGTTTAAATGGGTCATAAATTGACTTGCATTTATTTAAAAAAAATTCTGCAGATACCCTGTAAATAGTGAAATAAAATTCCTTCCTTCATATTTGTTGATATTTGTGTATTGAAAATA
>NW_015505213.1:885911-893322 GCF_001515645.1 Sinocyclocheilus grahami | reverse complement strand
TTTTCTCTCTCTCTCTCTCTCTCTCTATATATATATATATATATATATATATATATATATATATATATACTGTATATATTTTTTTAAAAAGGTCTTTTTTTATTTGGGCTAGTTAAATTAATTTTCGGGCTACAAAAATCTGAAGAGTACCTGCCCTACCAGGGCTACCAGGGATTTTGAAATTTTGCGAGCCCTGCACTGGTTGTTTGTGTTTAGCATACATTTATCTGTTCAAATTTAACACTGTCACCTGAGATCCATAGTTTTTAAATTTTCGGGCTACCAAAATCTGAAGAGTACCTGCCCTACCAGGGCTACCAGGGATTTTGAAATTTTGCGAGCCCTGCACTGGTTGTTTGTGTTTAGCATACATTTATCTGTTCAAATTTAACACTGTCACCTGAGATCCATAGTTTTTGCGCCAGGTGAATGATTCTGAATGCAAAATCATTTAAAAAGACTTTGGCCCTTTCAACCACTTTAATGTAGTGCTGCTATCATTTGGTGCAATCATTTTCAAACAGATTAACTTGACTGTAGTTTAACTACTTTAAATTATGGCTAGCTTGTAGCAGCAAGACTGTAGGACAGACTATAGATCAGTTTCCCAACACTGGATACAACTCTCATCTCTCAAATGTCTCCGTGTTGTCTTTCTCTTTAATCAGGATGACCGCCTGCGCACGCCCCTGTTAAAGCTCAAACTCGCCGTGTGCAGCATGATGCCAGAGCAGATCTCCAGATATAACATGGACTGCATGGCAAAAGCTGCAGCTAAGTAAGTCTTAAACTTTCCCAACTTCCTGCCTCTTTCTTCTTTCATGATTTGCTTGTGTAGATTAGCGGAATGGACTGTGGAAAATGACGAATGGTATGGACATAGATATGAGATTGACTGTGTGCATGTGTGTCACAGGCAGCAGATGGAAGATGGAGAGAAGAACGGATCAGAGGAGGATGATGAAGAGAAACCAGGAAAGAGGGTGATGGGACCAAGGAAGAAGTTCATATGGGATGACAAACTCAGGTTTAGACTTTATAAAATTAATAATGAAGCAGAGCCACCAATAGACTATCAGTGTAAGAAATCAAGGGTTGGCCCCGAAATCTGTGCATGTGTGTTGTTTTTCCCAGGACTCTGTTGTGTAACCTGGTGCGTGTGAAGCTGAGCTGTTATGAGCTGGAGCAATGCTCTCTGTCTGTGGAGGACTATCTCAAAGCCTTCATGGAGAATGAAGTCAAGCCACTCTGGCCCAAAGGCTGGATGCAGACCAGGTGTGTGCTTGACTATATGCTAACGTGACTTTCTTCTAGTAGAATAGCATGCAACTAGAAAATTCTTTTTTTTTTCTTTCAGGATGCTTTTTAAGGAGAGTCGTGCGGTACATGGTCACCTCACTGGCCTGTGAGTAGATCAACCTCTTCATATATATTTACACTAATGTTTGCAATTACCACATAGAACATACATAGTGGGGAGAAGAGTAAGATGTTTGATTGGGTAAGCTGTGTTGTCTCTTTAGGCTAGGTGTTGCACATGGCCATATACAAAGGGACCATGATAAACACAAGCATTTTTTTAACAAATGTGCATAAAAAAAGTGATATGCAAAGTGAATTTTCTATATAGCACATAAAATGACTTTAATGTGAATGCAAATATATCTGGGTCTAAAATTATATATCGTTGGTGAGTTGCTGTTTTGGCTACTTATTTGTCTAAAGACTAGCAACGGAGTGTGCAAGCGATCATACTAATGATGATTTATGAACTTACATGTTATACAGGAAATGTTTAATTCAAATATTCTGAATATTTGAAACTTTTTTGTTTTCTTCCCACCCCCCTCCACCCCCGGCTGGTTAAAAAAATTGGAATAATGTGGAGAAAAAAAAATAAGGATTTGTAATGGGATTATCCATTATTACATTTTTAAGCTATTTATTTTTTTTTTGAATGCAAATATATCTGGGTCTAAAATTATATATCGTTGGTGAGTTGCTGTTTTGGCTACTTATTTGTCTAAAGACTAGCAACGGAGTGTGCAAGCGATCATACTAATGATGATTTATGAACTTACATGTTATACAGGAAATGTTTAATTCAAATATTCTGAATATTTGAAACTTTTTTGTTTTCTTCCCACCCCCCCTCCACCGCTGGTTACAAAAATTTGAATAATGTGGAGAAAAAAAAATAAGGATTTGTAATGGGATTATCCATTATTACATTTTTAAGCTATTTTTTTTTTTTAGTTTACTTGAACCGTATTGTAAATTGTAATACATTCCCCTTTCTAAAGTTTAATTGAGAATTTATATTTCTAGCACCCCATGCTATAGATGTCCTTCTAATTTCAGTTGATGGCAGACATCCTGAAATATTAATAGGTTTTGTGAGTGGTCTCTCATGTCTCCTTACCTAGAGCATAGCACATTATAACCTAACGTTAGTCCCTAATAGGGAGTCACTCGAACTACATTCAATGCTTTTCTATGGCAATGTTGAGTTTGAGACCAAATGTGCTTAATTGTTATGTAATTATAGTGTCATAATACAAAAATTATGCCGCTAAAATAGGCTTCATTTTTCATTTTAACACAAAATATATAATGACTCGAGGGTTGCTGCCACTGTAACTTAATTAAGTTGATCTCTGGCAGTGCATGGAAAATAAGGAAGCAAATTCCACTGCTCTGTTTGTGTGGTTGATGGCAAAAACCTGGTGTATTTTTCTCTTCCTTGATGTTCTTCATGTGGATTAAGGAGTCAAGAAGTGGATTTGGAGAGAATGAGCAACCAGTGTTGGCCACTTTGTTCTTGAAGTAGATTCGACAGTAGATTATGTAGGTTAAAAACGGAAGGTTTGTTTTTGTGATGGAAATCCGATGTCTAAAAAGGTACAGATTTGATATAGGGCAGTGGGATCATGTGGAGATTCTCTCGTTTAAGGCCTGTTCACATCAACATACATTTTTGGAACAAAAATCTGACCTAATTTTTGCATGCAATTTGTCTCTTCAGACCAAGGCACAAAAATGACTGTTGGTGGCACTTACAGATAAGCAGAAATGTGCTTTTGCCCTGTACTCAAAGCACTGTGCAACTTTCCGATTCTGACACCTGCTTATCAGAGAGAAGAAAGGAGGTCAAACTGTATTTACATGTTTTCAAACAGCCGTTCAGATTTTTGTATTCGCTGTATTGTTTATCAAACGACACCAAATGCATGAGTAGAGAGAAAGAGAGCCGGTTCTGAACTGTTCCTCTACTAAATCCTGTTTGTGAACACCAAGTAGTAGTTTTATCTGGGCATCATATGACCATAAGTGCAAATCATTGGTTGGACAGATTTATTCGCAATATTTTGCATTGAAGCCATGCAAATGTTGACCATCTGAACAGATGCATTAACATCCAAATTACGTTTATTGCACTGATTATTTGTCTAGGTGTAAACAGGTCTTTAAACTACTCCAATAATGGCTTTTAATGTCATTGTGATTGCTGAATTGTTTTTTTTAACAGGGGCAAGAAAAGGATTGTTCCAACCCCAAAAGCTGCCAAAATGACGGTATGGAAATTTGAAGCAGTTTTCCACCATGACATCCATATATTCAAATGGTGCAAATTCATCAGTTTTATATGTCCTCCTGTTGACTGTGGTTACATCTGCTCCAGGACGTCAGCTGGACACAGAGACCTGCTCCAGGTGTTGGATCTACCTCTGCCTCACCTGCATTACCCGCCCCAGCATGCAGACCGCCCTCCTCCTCCTCTGAACCCATCTGCCTCTCGGATTCACTGGATGAGGATCTGGCCGCTAACTCTCTAGACTCCATTTCCCAAGCTCTCGCTCTCCTCAGTAACGCTGCCAAGGGACTGACACCAAACAATGGCGTTCCCGCCGCCTCTTCTCTCTATGTCCCCGGATCCTCATCTGGAGTCAGCCACTTCTCCTTACCTCTGTCACATTCCACCCTTCCAGCAAAAATGGTGTCTTCTGGCATCTCAAAGGCGAATATGAGCACTCTAACTACCTCTCCTTCCCTCTCCTCTCCGCTCACCTCGACTCCTTCCTCCATGCGAGGCGAGAACTTCAGAATGCTGAAGGATGGCGGGCCTGTGCAGAGACCCTCGGGAACGCCCACTCACAGAGCTGGCATTTCGGGAATGAACACGGCGCAGTCTGCAAAACCCCGTCCGCCCCCTACCGCCTCGCCCCTCTTGCCACCGCAGCAGAGGTCATTTGGGACAATGGGAGTGAAGTTGGTTCAGACTCCGCCCCCTGTTGGACAAACAAAAAACTGTGCTAACAAATCCACTACTGGTGGTGGCGGTACTGTGGTTTCCCAGCAGCCTCGTATGAACACTCATCCCTCTCAGATGAATCCCAAGAGTCCTCAGCAGTCTCCCCCTCCAACCACTTCCTCTCCTTCCACTCTACTATCACAGGCCAAGACTCCCTCAATGCCACACAACCAATCAAACTTCATCACGCCCATGCAGGCCACGCTCACCAAGTCTTCCCACAGTAGCAGCTCTCCTATTATCAAACTCACACCACGACCCCCTGCCCCTACTCCTCCTTCTTCATCCTCACCCTCGCCTTCATCATCTCCCTCTCTCACCCACCCCAGGCCTCAAATGATCCCCAGCTCGCACCAATACAGCCCCAAGATTCCAACCTTCAGGCCGCCGTTTACCACACAAGGAACCTGCGTGGGATCCGGAGTCAAATCCGGATCAGGACAGGCCAGTTACAGTTTTGCAGGTGGACACAAATCCAGTAGTCCACCCACCGGTGGCGCCAACAACACCAACACCGCCCCGATGGCCACGTCCCTGTCTGTAGGGTGTCAGGACGGTAGCCCCTCCCCTTCAGCAGTCCCAGCCAATCACAGCCAGCGGCAGAGGCCAGTGGGAGGGACTAGTCAGAGTGCCAAGTCTAAAACAAGTCGGGCATCAGCCATGAGCCTGCCCTCTCCTCCTGTCTCCTCTCATCTGTCACAGGTGAGTCCAGCAGCCTCATTCACTCCAAACCTTTTAAACCAAATGTCTGGTCATGCTAAACCTGTTTCTGCAGTCGCTAGCTCTGAGTGGTAGCACTTTACATAAAAACAGCTGGCAAACGCATACATGTAAAGCGGCTTCAGTAGTCAGTCACTTATTTGATCAGTATGTGTGTTCCCTGAGAATCATTAGTCATTAATCATTACCTTGCCTTTGTTTGTGCTGTGCTTTTCCAATTCCCATGAGCTTTTTTTTCCACTCAGAGGCTAGAAGTTATTTTTAGGTGGTTTTTTTAAAGCTCTAAACGGTGACTTTTTTTCTTCTCTTCAGTAATGTGCTTTTAAAGTGTATTTGATGCGATATTATTGATTTGACATTACAAAATGTTTTATCTGCCATTCTTTAAAGAAATTGACAAATTATTGCATAATTGATTTAAAAACATTTTTTTGTGCAAACTCTTCTCACAGCTGACCTTAAAGTAAACAGAACTGTTGCTAATGTTTCCACACAACATTCACTGTCAAACTGTGAGCTCTACAGTATATTCTATTTTTTCAGTATATCACAGTGACCTGAATCAATACATAAATGACATGGTTAAGGTATTAACATGAATTTACCTGGAAGCAAATGTAGGTGGCCTTACTTATGTTTTATTCGAGTACATTTATGGCTGACACATTCAGAGGTTTGGGATCACCAAGGTTGGTGTGAGTTTTTATGGTCAACAAGGCTGCTTTTATTTGATCAAAAATACAGTAAACCAATAAGGTGAAATAATTACAATTTAAAATAACTGTTTTGTATTTTAAAATATTTTAAAATGCAATTTATTCATTGATGGCATTTCATATGAATTCATAAAATTTAATATGTTGATATTTCATATATTCAACATTTCTTATTTAGAACAGTTGTGCAACTTAAAAAAAAAAACATATCCGGAAAAGAACAGCATTTATTTGAAATGGTGTGTGTGTGTGTGTATGGTATGTATGTATGTGTATATATATATATATATATATTTAATTATTTTTTTTACAAAAAATGTCACTTTTGATCAGTTCAATGTGTTCTGTATTTTTTTTCTTTAACAAACAATCTTACGGACCACAACATTTTTAACAGTACATCATATGTTATTTAAAGGTGCAAAAGGTGATTGTATTCAGAAACTATTTTTTGTTATGCTGGTTGAAATTCTCTTCACATCCCAATAGCAATCATTAAGTTAAGTGGTCTAAATGTATTTATATATTCTGTGGAAGGCGTAGGACCAAGAAACGATCGTCAAATCAAAACGCTCGGTCCAAGTGTTTTAACTGGCTTTCCTTACCTGCCTGTCAAATATGCATTAGCATACCTCTGCGCACCCTGTTCGCGCAGACACGATACGTCATCAGCGCGTTCACGTACAGTACACTGTGCAGACAGAGCGAGAATGGCAGACAAACATCAACAACCTGATCTTCCTTCCTGGTCTTGTAATACTTTTACTAACTGTGCTATAAAGTTTTCTCACCAGTGAGTGACACATGATGTAGTGTTGTCTCTGGTGTGCGTATGCGTTCAGGGGCCGTGGCTTTGGATGGCGATTGCAGGGAGGCTGGGACGTTCGCTTTCAGTGCTATCAGGCTAAAGTTAGCATTTTCCGAGATCATCTACTGCACCTTTAAAGATTTGGGGAAAATACCTCTTGTATTCTCTCTGGGTACCTTGTGTCAGTATTATAAATGACCTGTCAGCAACATTTCACTGTATTTGTGGATAATTCCCATAAAGTCATTGAATCTAATCAACTATCCAAACACAGACCCTACTAATAGAAATGAGTGAACACTTGTCTGACAAACAGTTGCTAAATTGGGATTGGTCAGTAATATTTTTAAGGCAGGCTTTAGCCAAAGGTCAGTTGTTTGCGAAAAATTGCTTGCAAATATAGTTTCAGTTTTGTTATTGTGTATTCGGATGCCAAACATTTCATTTAGGTGTTTTTTCAACACCCCCCCCATTACTTTCTAAGCATTAATCAAGCCCCCTCTTTCCCACAGGTGTCTTCAGCTTCAGGAAGTAACCTCTTGGGCTCAGTGCCCCCCTCCCTCCCCCTGGGTTTCGGGATGCTCGGGGGTCTAGTGCCTGTTTCTCTACCCTTCCAGTTCCCCTCACTCCTCAACTTCAACCCTCCAGGCCCTGGGGTTCCTGGCTGCAGCAACATGGGAGCTTCCCCCGCTACCAACTCAGGATACACCCTTGCACAGAGTGAGTGTGTGTACATGACATGTTTGCTGTGCTGGGGTTTTGCTTGTATGCTCGCGTGTATCGTGTTTGGCTGTGTTTATGTAACGTGGCTTGTCTGAGTCTTTTTCCGTGTCTCCCTAATCTGTTTTTTTTTTT
>NW_015505213.1:842625-885441 GCF_001515645.1 Sinocyclocheilus grahami | reverse complement strand
ATAGCAATCATTAAGTTAAGTGGTCTAAATGTATTTATATATTCTGTGGAAGGCGTAGGACCAAGAAACGATCGTCAAATCAAAACGCTCGGTCCAAGTGTTTTAACTGGCTTTCCTTACCTGCCTGTCAAATATGCATTAGCATACCTCTGCGCACCCTGTTCGCGCAGACACGATACGTCATCAGCGCGTTCACGTACAGTACGCTGTGCAGACAGAGCGAGAATGGCAGACAAACATCAACAACCTGATCTTCCTTCCTGGTCTTGTAATACTTTTACTAACTGTGCTATAAAGTTTTCTCACCAGTGAGTGACACATGATGTAGTGTTGTCTCTGGTGTGCGTATGCGTTCAGGGGCCGTGGCTTTGGATGGCGATTGCAGGGAGGCTGGGACGTTCGCTTTCAGTGCTATCAGGCTAAAGTTAGCATTTTCCGAGATCATCTACTGCACCTTTAAAGATTTGGGGAAAATACCTCTTGTATTCTCTCTGGGTACCTTGTGTCAGTATTATAAATGACCTGTCAGCAACATTTCACTGTATTTGTGGATAATTCCCATAAAGTCATTGAATCTAATCAACTATCCAAACACAGACCCTACTAATAGAAATGAGTGAACACTTGTCTGACAAACAGTTGCTAAGTTGGGATTGGTCAGTAATATTTTTAAGGCAGGCTTTAGCCAAAGGTCAGTTGTTTGCGAAAAATTGCTTGCAAATATAGTTTCAGTTTTGTTATAGTGTACTCGGATGCCAAACATTTCATTTAGGTGTTTTTTCAACATCCCCCCCCATTACTTTCTAAGCATTAATCAAGCCCCCTCTTTCCCACAGGTGTCTTCAGCTTCAGGAAGTAACCTCTTGGGCTCAGTGCCCCC
This sequence comes from Sinocyclocheilus grahami, assembly GCF_001515645.1. NCBI lineage: Eukaryota > Metazoa > Chordata > Actinopteri > Cypriniformes > Cyprinidae > Sinocyclocheilus > Sinocyclocheilus grahami. The sequence continues at coordinate 884,561 of NW_015505213.1, read as the reverse complement.
CTCCCTCCCCCTGGGTTTCGGGATGCTCGGGGGTCTAGTGCCTGTTTCTCTACCCTTCCAGTTCCCCTCACTCCTCAACTTCAACCCTCCAGGCCCTGGGGTTCCTGGCTGCAGCAACATGGGAGCTTCCCCCGCTACCAACTCAGGATACACCCTTGCACAGAGTGAGTGTGTGTACATGACATGTTTGCTGTGCTGGGGTTTTGCTTGTATGCTCGCGTGTATCGTGTTTGGCTGTGTTTATGTAACGTGGCTTGTCTGAGTCTTTTTCCGTGTCTCCCTAATCTGTTTTTTTTTTTCAATTTTCTTCCTCTTTTCTCCACTTTTCATCCTGTTTTGGTGCTGCATTCCTGCCATCTCATTTGCTCCTGGATTGCGGTGCACTCTTCCATCTCTCCCTCTGTCCATCTTTCTTTCCACCTGTCCTGCCATCCCCCAGATCTGTTTAAGAGTCTTCAGCCAGGGTCTCAGGTTGCTCTACCTCCCCACTTGCAGCTTGCTTTCTCAGGTAAACGCTGCAGAAACCTCCAGCTCATTGCTGCTGTCTCGTAGTTTTAGGTTGTTGACCGTTCCTTTACTTCCTCTGCTTGTGTCAATCCTTTTTTTGTGTTTCGTTAGGGTGGCATTAGCTCTGTTCCAAAACCTAGTCTGTCTGCGTAGGCAGCTACCTTCTTAGGGAGCATCCTAACTGAAGTGGAACCTCATGTGATGTCAAGTGATTGATTTGAACACTTCTTCATGGGTCGCAACTCGGTTGCCGTTAGATGTGGCATGTTCAGGCCGCTTCTCTTGAGGAACTCTACTAGGCTTGGGTATTGACAGATTTCACAATTAAATTTTGATTCAATTAGTTTGGAAATATTTCAGGTGCAGTAACCTATAGATTTTTCGTAATGAAATAAATCTCTCAACTAATTGTCAACTATACAGGGAACCCTGGTACATTAATATTAACTAAAGGGCGGAACACACCAAGCCGACTTCAAAGAACTAGCGAGGATATAAGCCCATGGTGTTGTCGTATTGTGTCTGCTAGGGCTGCACAATTAATCGAAAATTAAATCGCAAAGGCGATAAATTGTGATTAGGCAGAAGCTGCGATTGTCATGCGTATCTTTCAGTGAAGCACGGTTCTGTGATCAGCAGTAAATCTCTATCCGAAGGCCAGAGGGCGCTCTCGCGCTTAAACTCCAAGTACTCCCCGCAGAAGAAACCCAGGAAATCCCTATAGCGGTTGCTGAATAAACAGATTTAACTGCTTTGATTAATTCAATGTGACTAATAAACACACGACTAGACAATTTATGGTTTATCTGAGTTCATCATATTATAATTTTTACTATAATAATGCAATGTTAATCGACATAGCCTTTATCACTGCTTAGAATACTATGAAATGTTGTAGGGCTGTCAAAAAAAAATTAGAATTTTGAATATTTGTCAAATAAAATAAAAAAATCCACATTCGAATGCAAAAACGTGAACCAACTAGATGCGGTGTTGCTATGTTGTTCATTCAATATATTGAGGAAAACGAGAGCATCAGTGTGGAGATGATGTTGTTTACGTCAAAACTGAAACCAAGTCGTTCACACAGAACGCATATTTATCACATTTTCTAGAGGGACATCTATCAGCGTTGCACTCGTGTCTGGCACAAGAGAGCGGCATGTTTAGAAAGCCATGTAAAATTAATGTAAGTTCAACTTTTAAAAAAAACGTGTAAAGACGTTATGGCGGTTTTTCCCCATCCCACTGTATCTCATGTTTTTAAATGAAGAAAGTACTCTTTGTGATTGGTTTTCAGTCCTTTGTATTAAACTATACATATATGCATGGTGCTGTTTTTTCTTCTTCTAAGTGTTTAAGCAACTTTATTAATTATATATGGTTTATAAACATTATTTTAAACATTATGCACTTTTTTTTCAAAGATAGTCATGTTATTTTATTACGCTTTGAAGAAATGTGCATAATATTTTGCGCAATGCGCCCTCTTGTGGCCTCAGGACAGGAGAGAAGCCAAAAGCTTTTTTTCTGAAACTGAAATTATGCCTTTTAACTTAGAATATAATTCGAATTTTGATTATATTTAAATAGAAAATTCAAATTTAGTTTAAGTCATTTTGACAGCCCTAAAATGTTGTGTGCCTTATTCTGTGTAAGAAGCCACATTACAGAAGGATTTCTTTCAAACACTCGACTGACGTTATGAAGTGAGTTTGGAGTAAAAACAAGTTATTAAATGTGGTATTTTCACGTGCTTTCAGATGGAGCAGAATTTACTGCACCGAGCCGTAGTTCACTGACAAGCTACGCATGTAGCTTCCATAATCGCAGAACGATTTCTTCGATTTCATAATCGCGCGATTAAATAGTCTGCGATTATGAACGCGATTTTGCATAGCTTGTCAGTGAACTACAGCTCTGTAGTAAATGCTGCTCCGTCTGAAAGCTTGTGATGGAGATTTACTACTAATCACAGAACCGGCTTTACTGACAAGATGCGCATGACAATCGCATTCGATTAATCGTGCAGCCCTAGCGTCGGCTCTCCACATCTACTATTCACTGCTCTTGAAGTTAACCCAACTATGGGTTAATTCCAAACTTATAACACAGTGAAATAAGTATTTTTATTAAAAACAAACGGTGTCAATGATTGTCTTGTGGACAACTGTCAGATCAGCAGTCTTCCCCATGATTGTGTAGCCTAGTGAACCAAACTGAGAGACCATTTTGAAGGCTCAGGAAACCTTTGCAGGTGTTTTGAGTTGATTAGCTGATTGGCATGTCACCATATTCTAATTTGTTGAGATAGTGAATTGGTGGGTTTTTGTTAAATGTGAGCCAAAATCATCACAATTAAAAGAACCAAAGACTTAAACTACTTCAGTCTGTGTGCATTGAATTTAATACACGAGTTTCACAATTTGAGTTGAATTACTGAAATAAATGAACTTTTCCACGACATTCTAATTTATTGAGATGCACCTGTATGTCATATTTTCCGTATCAAACAAAACACATATATATATAAATGATTGACCTTGATTATCCCGCCTCAGTTCTCAAGCTTGTCACAGTGTATCCACACTTAGACTAAAGGCCAAACGAGGTATTTTCTAAAGCATGCTTGTGGTTTGGAACTGCCTTTGCATTGGCACATGTTGCTCACTGGGTTTTGGAACAGATCATTTGTTCTTTCATTTGAAATTTAGATTTCGTAAAATCTTGTAACCGCACCATGACAGCAGAGTTTGTCTGGATTTTCCACAGATGCAAACCAAAGTCAGGGGGGAGACACGAAGAGGAAGTCCCACTGACCCCCACAACCAGAATGTACAAGTGGACACCGCTGGCGACGGATGTTTTCAGCTGCTTGGATGAACACCTGCTGCGCTTTCTTTCATTAACGACCCTTCTTCAATTAACATCATTCTGCTTTTAATCGATCAGTGTTCTGGACGATTGGAGTGAGCTGGGTGCATTTGAATTTTTGTTGTTTGTCAACATGTTTACACAAGACCTTAATCACTGTGGACATAGAGCTAGAGGAAGTGAGAGGAGTACGAAACAAAGCAACATCATTTCTATTTAAGTTAATGTCGGCTGGAAACGTGCATTCCTGTGGTTATTTTCTTTCCTAAAGGGATGGGATAGTCCAACCGTTTCCTTCTAAGACTGTTAGAATAGTAGCTGTTAATAATACATATGGGTAAATAATTTATAATTTTGCGACAGGGACATATTATGATGTTTAAGTGTATTAGTAGAATAAAATGGGTATGTATATAAAATATACATGAAGTGATATATTTTCTTTGGAGGTCAGTACGTGAAGTTCCTCTCATCTGTGCGTGCAGATGTCTTGCTGTCTTTGGTGCTGCGTATCTCACTGGACCTTGTGAAAGAAAAAAATACATTATTTTACGGATGAATGAATCATGTGTGAAAGCTTTTCATTGAGGAATATTATGAGATTGTAGCCTACTTGAACTTTTAGTTTTGCTTAATATCAGTACAAGATCTCCCAAGACTGTCAATAAAACGCCTTAGATTGTAAGTTTGAATAACTATGCAGGACTGTAAATGCTTCAATGCAAAGTAAGCTATTGCTTAGAGCTCCACTTTTGACATTATTTGTGTTTGTGTGTGTTTGATGGGTCTGCCCTGTTACCTCACTGGACCGTTAATTCTTCCTTCCATGTCTGTTTCATTTCATCCTTTGCAACCACCTGTTCATTTCAAAATGTCTGGCACTGCTCACCTGCATCTTATGACTGTGTTCAAATGAGAATTGGCACCAAAGATGACAGCGTTCGCTCAGAGTTGACAAGCAACAGGTCAGGTGTCTGTGTGTGCTCAGTGTAACATCTTAAATGTGTGGTCTCTGTGGATATTGTGATGGACTGACTTTTAAAATCCAATTTTATATATTGCTTTATTTTATTTTCTAAAAATGCTGAAGTGAATGGGCGTAATTTTAACTGATGCTCACCTTGAAAATTCTTATTTGGGTAGATTTATTTTTGTCTTGATTCTGGAATTCAAATGCTGTCATTTTTGTTTCACGTACAAGCTCTAAAAATTAATTCAATAAAAAAACATTGGTGGATATGGTTGTAATAAAGTTATTGGCATAACTGAGGGACTGTAGCTCACCCAAAAATGAATCACCTTCATGTTGTTCCAAACCCGTAAGACTTTTGTTCATCTTCGGAACACAAACCAAAATATTTTTGATGAAATATATATTGTGCACACATAGCTATATGTGGAAAAAATACACACACGCACTGCACAAATATATTTAGTGTGGGTTTAGGGTTCATAACATCGACAAATACATAATTGCAAGCTATAGAAAAAATACCTATGCATTTATATACACATGTATATTAGATTGTTTTTTTATTAATATGTAATTGTGCAGTATGTACACATCTATCGATCCACACACAGATAGATAGAATATGAGTTTATAAATAAATTGTCTGTCTATACCAAGCTTTAAACTAACTCATAGGTCGACCACTATTATTAAAGCATAATGAACACTCGTCATTCCTTTTTATTTCAATAAGAAATAAAAGCAACTTCAGGAACAGGAGAAAGCATGCTTCTTCTACAATGAATGTTTTATTTTTTTCCTTTACAAAACTCACTGTCATCTAGAAATAGTTACAGTATACAAGAGAAAAACAAGAGGAGAGACATTTGCAGTTGAGCGCCTGGTTGTCAACAGCCAGTCCAATAATAGAAGTGATAATATAGCAATAATAATGATAACTGCAATAATAGTAACTTGATCATGGATGATAAAGCTTTAAACCAAATGAAATCCCGCTTGCTCCTCGCCGCCAGAGGCTTCTTTATATCAAACCAACATTAACACTGATTTCCCTCAGATCTTCATGAGAACACAAGGGATACGAGACCTATACACTGGATATGATTCATAGCAAAACAAAAACGGGTTACATAGCATTTTATTTCAATTGCCTTCAGCCAGTTTTGCCTTCATATTAGCGTTTCTTCATTACTCCTACGAGACATACTTCCATTGATGTTTTCTAATTAGTGTCTAAGGCACTTTAAGAAACATGTCAGTAAATGCTAACAGTGGAACAGGTTAGTACGCTTTCCGTTCATCCTCTTAATACTACTAGTGCTCAAAGCATCCCGTCCACAGCTATACTCGCCACCAAAGTGCCTGTGAATGAACCTGTTCAATATGTCCAGTTGCTTTCAGTGCTGATTTCTCATTGATGTCTGGACCGTTTCAAACATCTTCCAATAAACTTTCCTTTTGGTTTCACTTGTAGTGTATCTAATAGAGCAGCTGGGTTTGAGAAGTACCATCATACTGTCACATATACAGGAAAAAAAAACCTTAAAGAGATTACATATGAAGTATTCTGGATGCAAATGCACGTCGAGATGAAGCATACATATTTCCTTTCCAGTTGAAATGGCCTTTTATTGCTTTCTTACAATGTGCAGTTAAAGGCGATTCGTGATTACATCCCAATTCCTAAAACACAAACCGCCTCCGTCACAGCTAAATCTCCCAAATAAGATCAAACAGGCCTAGAGTTGAATGAAGATAAACACGCAGGATTTCTTGCGTTTTAACTATTTAATGCATTTAAATGTTAATGAGATGCTGAAGCGAGCAGCTTTTTCACAGTTTTTTCTTTTCTGGTCCGTTTCAGATCCGGTCCAGTGCAACAGGACTTCTTTTCTTTTTTCTTTTAGTGTTGGCTTGTAGCGAACAAGCAGCACATGCATCTCTATCGACCCAAAATCTGCAGACCGTGTTTATTTGGAGGACTGTACTGTACTGTAACTAAGATCCAATCCGTCACGTTTGCTTAGCTAGCTGATGGTTTTACATCATTAAACTAGACTAGAGTGAACACTCATTGCACGCTCTTATGAATGAGCATATTCATGTACGCAAAGCAAAGGTTGACATTTGAAATGCACTTCTATAGTGTGTTCTGTCATGAGTGCGGTATTTTGTAGGCTACAGTTGCAGGAAACACTAATTGGCGTGTGCACGCTCGGTCTTGAAGCATCTTGGATTGAATTTAGAATAAGGCAGAGTTGATGCTCCCTTGGTAGGGAGGGGATAGAAATGGAGGTTTGAGGGTAGCTTATGTCTGAACGTGTGTGTGTGTGTGTGTGTGTGTGTATGTGGAAGTGTTAGTGTAGTTGTGTGTTTACATCGCTCACTGGTCCTCTTTCTGTACCGTGGACCACAGTTGCAGGAAACACTAATTGGCGTGTGCACGCTCGGTCTTGAAGCATCTTGGATTGAATTTAGAATAAGGCAGAGTTGATGCTCCCTTGGTAGGGAGGGGATAGAAATGGAGGTTTGAGGGTAGCTTATGTCTGAACGTGTGTGTGTGTGTGTGTGTGTATGTGGAAGTGTTAGTGTAGTTGTGTGTTTACATCGCTCACTGGTCCTCTTTCTGTACCGTGGACTCCACATAGCTAAAGGAGAAGAATGAGGTGCTGGAGAGGAGGAAGCAGTGGGGCTGGGTGACCACAGGAGGGCGGCTGTGCTCTACTCCGCTTGAGCCGGCGGGTTCTCGTTCAGGTCGCTGGCCTTGCTGTCCGCGTCGTCGTCAGAAAACTCCCCTTCCATCTGCAGCTGCCTGCGGCCAGAACGGCTTGAGGAGAAGCTAACAGAACCTCCTCGCCTGCAGGAGACCGTAAATAAGGTATTAGAGCGCATTACCCAGCACTCTATATACTATTATAGTATTCATATTTTGAATTATCTTTTAGCTTTCATTTTAATTTGAGTAATTTTGTTATAGTTCATCATTTATTTTTTTTAAATACTTCTATTTATCACTATGAGTTTAGTAATTTTATGTGCTTTAGTAATTTTTATGAGTTTTTTTTTTAAAAACAATTTTATGTGTGTCTGTAATGTTTTTATATATGTATTTAGCATTATTTTTATTTCAGTTTTAGTCATTTGTTATGTTTTATATCATTCTATCTATCTGCACACAAAACCAGTCTTCAGTCGCTGGGGTATATTTGTAGCAATACCCAAAAATACATTGTATGGGTCAAAATTATAGATTTTCCTTTTATGACAAAAATCATTAGGATATTAAGTAAAGATCATGTCTCATGAAGATATTTTGTAAATTTCCTACTGTAAATATATCAAAACGTAATTTTTGATTAGTAATATGCATAGCTAAGAACTTCATTTGGACAACTTTAAAGACCATTTTCTCAATATTTAGATTTTTTTGCACCCTCAGATTCCAAATATTGTCCTATCCTAACAAATGTTTGATCATTTTTATTCGTTTTTAAAGATATTTCTATTTTGCATGCATTTATTTTATTTCACATTAGTAATTTTATGTGCATTTGTCAAATTGTTTTTATATTTGTATTTAGCATTCATTTTTATTTCAGCTTTAATAATTTGTTAATAATTAGCTTTTATCATTTTTAAGTTTTTTATAGTTTTATTTAACGAACTCTTTTCCCGCCATTGACGAGATATCTTGTCAATTAAGAGAGAACGCTTCCCAGCCAAAGACAAGTTCTTACGGCAATCCGTGTTCTAGGTGTATTACAGTTAGGAAAGCCCTAGCGCATGCCCAGAAGGAGTTATTTAAATTTTTGTTATATAACACTATATATATATATATATGTGTGTGTGTGTGTGTGTGTGTGTGTGTGTGTGTGTGTCTGTCCTGTTTATTGAATGCCATTTAAATTTTTCATATAATTATTTACAGGTGAAAGAATGACATCTGAATGTATTTTGCTTGAAAATGCACTACACAAATGCATTTTTCTCTGTTTTTTTGTCCAAATGTTGTATGTCTGATGAAACCTATCATGAAGATAGAATAAAATTGTTTTTTTGTTTAAAAGCAGAGGCTCAGTTCTTTATTTTGATATGTAATATGTTCATATATTCATAGCAGAAAATATTCTGAGGGCTGTCAAATTTAAGTGAAAATCATCAAAAATGCTGGCGGTGGCTGGCAACTTTTTAAAACAATGCTGGCGGGGAAAGTTAATATATTTTTCACGCAATTTTGTTGTGTGCTTATTTACATTAGGTTTTTATTTTTTATATATAATAATTTTAATATAATATTTCTAGTTAGCATTAATAGTACTTTAACTTAAATGAAAATTAGAAATGTAAAAATAAATACTTTAATATAATATTTATATTTAATTTAATTTCAGCCTTATTTCAATTTCTGAAAATAATTTTTAATAGCTTTAGGTTGTGTTATCAATAACAACACTGACAACCAACAAATGTACAAACTCAGCTATTTCTGGTCCAACAGTGTCTGAAATAGCAGTGAATATCAGCACTGCATCATTATTAAACAGTAGACAGGACATGATATGAATGCACAAATAAACAGATATTGGGTCAGATATTGATACAAGGATCTAAAGTATTGCAATATATCAGTATCAATATGTACCTGAGGCGGTTTTTGAGCGTGCTGACCTCTCGGCTCAGACCCTCACTAGCTTCGGTGGCATCGTCCAGCTCTCTCTGCAGCTTCCTGCGGGAGGCGTTTGCTCGAGTCGCCTCTTCCTCAGCCTCCTCCAGCTGCCTCTTCAACTGCTTCATGCGGGAGTTTGCCTTCTCCATCTGAAGACAGACAGAAATTCTGAGTCTCAGGTTTCTCTCTTATGAGAGAAAAGCAACTAACTACAATTTATTGTGCATTATGTTTAGAGCTGTAAATCTGAAATTGAATTTAGCTCGGAGAGCAAAGTGGTTCGCAATTTATTTGACTAAGGTATAACGTAATAATTGAGCAGCACATCAGCGTATAAGAATGACTTCTGAAGGATCATCTGACACTGAAGATTGAAGTAATGATGCTACAAATTTTGTTTTGCCATCACAAGAATAAATTACGTTTTAAAATACAGTACATTCAAATAGTAAACAGTTGTAATAATATTTCACAATAGAACTGTTTTTACTGCATTTTTGATCAAATAAATGCTGCCTTGTGACAAGTTTATCCACAAAATCTGTCCAGCACCTTGGTAGCATAGTTTTGGAAAAAACTTGTAGAAATGCTATAAAACCAGCCAATCAGAAAATGCTTTTCAGCATAAGCTGCTGGGGACCTAGTACACTTTGAGAACGGAGATTAGGATTTGGGTTTCATTCACCTGCTCTTTGTACTGGTCAGCATGGCGACGCTCATCCTCCACTTGCATGAACACCTCCTTGAGTTTCTTCTCTGTGCGACGCACAATCTTATTGGCTGCAGCTCTCTCCCTGTGAAGCGCACAGATCATACACCATTGCCAAAACACAAGTTAGTGCCAATGGTTTTCGTTCAGTCAGAACGTGGTGGGTTTCTTTTCACGGTTGCTTACTTTGCTTCCTGTTCAAGCTGCTCCTCTAGCTGGATAATCTTGGCCTCCAGGGCGGCGATAGAGGCCTTGAACTTTGATTTGATGGATCCCTCAAGTTCCTGCAGTTTGGCCTTCAAATCTTTGTTTTGCCGCTCCAGCTGCTGACGGGCGTTCTCGCTCTTCTGGGCGGCACTGCGCTCTCCCGCCAGCTCTGTGTTCAGGGTATCCACCTGAAATACAGACACAACAGCTCTGACTAAAGACGTGATGTGTCAAATGTAGCCAAGAATGCTTATGAAGATGACAATTAGACATCTTGCAAAGATCACAAGCGCACAGAAATTTGAGAGCAGGCCATGATGACAAGTTTAAGAGTGTTGAAAACATAGCTTGATCATAATTACAGCAGCTTCCTCAACACCACACCTGCATAGTGGTCTTGCGGAAGCGGTCGTTCAGGAGCTCCATATTGCTCTGTTCCTCCTCTAGCTCTTCCTCCAGCTGGGCAATACGAGCCTCCAGCCTCCTCTTCTCATCCAAGAGGGCTGCCCTGAAGAAGTGAAAGTTAGAAAGAAAATTAGTTGCGACTTCCGGTTCACACTGACTTTGAGAGGTTTGCAGCACAATGACTCACTTTCCAGAGGCACTGTTGGAAATCTCATCTGCAAGCTCGTCTCTTTCCTGTTCAGCGTGGCGTCGGGCTCTCTCTGAAGATGCCAGGTCCTAAAATCACAACCAAACCATAAACAAAGACTCGCCTGTTGAACTAATCCAACTTAAAACTGTGTAGAAAAACAAGCAACAGATTCTTCAGAAAGGCTTTTTTCAAACAGACGTGTATTTCAGTGTCGGCTCACCTCTTGCAGCTGCAGAATCTCAGCCTCGAGACTCTTGAGCTTCTTCTCGTTCTCCTTAGACTGAGCGAAGATATCATCACGAGAAGCGCGCGCCTCCTCCAGCTCCCTCTGGTAGTCCTTCATCTGGGCCTGGATCAAAACAGAGAGATGTTGCCATCTGTTCTTCTCACATTTTGTCGTATCACTATACTGACTATGACCTAAAATATTAAGTCTCAGTAATGCAGTCAATGATGTAGACATCTGTGTCACTACTAAAAGGCAGATGCACTTGGAGCTTGTGAGGATAAACAGATTATGCTAACAAGTCATTTCTTGCGTTATCTTTACATTTCTGTGCATGAACAGCAGCATTCTGGAAAAGATTCTACCTGGAGTTTGCGTAGCTGTTTAATGGCTTCATCACGGGCCTTGTTTGCAGCCTCGATCTGAGCTTCCACATCTTTGAGGTCCATCTCCAGTTTCTTCTTGGCAGCTACAGCAAGAGCTCTCTGCTTCCTTTCATCTTCAAGCTCTGCCTCCATCTCACGCACCTGAAGGAACAGGAATCATGGATCAAAAACGTATATCAGACAGGTTAACTATGAATGAAAACTATTTCAGACTGTCACAAATTTGTTACTTGTTGCTTCTTAAGGTATTAACCCTTTTTTACACAAAGTTGCCTCAAGACTTACTTTCTTTACTGGAAAGCACATGGTTAATTTCTTAACTGTCACTTTTGATTAACTGAATGCTTTTTTCTGAATAAAAATAATTTCAATGAAGGTAGTGTATTTATTTTTTAAAGATTTTTTAAGTTTAAATGGAGTGTAAATAATATTTTGATACATACAAAGATGTGTGTATGTATATATATATATATATATATATATATACACACACACATATATATCATGTGTGTGAATATATAGTGAATAAATTACGAATCTTAAAGGATAATCTTCATCTCCAAATGGCTTGTAATCCTCAAAAATGATAATTCCACCCACCTGTTTGACCAGTGCCCTCTTCTTCTCCTCATTCTGCTCATCTCTGGCCTGCAGGTCTCGGTCAAACTGGGCGAATCTTAAAGGATAATCTTCATCTCCAAATGGCTTGTAATCCTCAAAAATGATAATTCCACCCACCTGTTTGACCAGTGCCCTCTTCTTCTCCTCATTCTGCTCATCTCTGGCCTGCAGGTCTCGGTCAAACTGGGCCTTCATGGCCTGCATGTTGACCTCCAGACGCAGCTTGGCATCCTCTGTGGCCTGTAGCTCGTCCTCCAGCTCCTCCAACTGAGTGCGCATCTCCTCTACCTGCTGCTCCAGAGTGCGCTTGGATTTCTCTAGCTCATGCACCTACAGATTATAGAACGTAAAAAAAAATTACAGTGAGATAGCGTTATAACCAGTGATCAGCTGCTAAATGATAAATCCAGGATCCAGGACTTCTCTACTCATTCATATTTACTCCACATTTCTACAATTATTTTTTTAAAGACTGCAGAGGAAGATTTTCATTTTTCATAAATTTTCACGTTTTTCAAACCACTTTCTACATTACATTTTTATGATATCTCTAGACCTGGAAATCACAATTTTAAAATTCCCTGATTCCTCCCATTTTCAAATTAGCTTTTTATTTAATTTTTTGCTTCTATGGTTGCCACAGCACTCTGAGTAGATCCAAAGAGTGAAATTTCATCATCCCAAAATCTTGCTCCAAATACTGCACATTAAACATGCATATGTTGTGACTGGCTGATGAAGTATTCTGTTGTCAGTGATGACAGGCAAATTACTTGACACCTGAAACTTGTTGCATCACACTTAGTTATCACATGCTGTAGGGTGTCAGCACATTATGAGGTCTTAAAACAAAAACAGCCAACAAAATCTGCTGTTTACAAAACACCAAAGGTTCTTTAAACATCATGATGATGAATCCAAACATAACCACATATGTAATATAACAGCACAAACATCCAGTAACATACTGACTTACATTCTTGCCTACGTCATCCTTGGAACTCATCAGATCCTCCATCTCAGCTCTGAGCTGCTTGTTGAGTCTCTCAAATTCCTCTTTAGCCTCCAGAGCTTCATCCAGGGCTCGGGCCATAGACAGAGCTTTGGTCTCCTTCTCTCTCGCCTCGGCCTCAGCACGGTCCCTCTCCTCAGCGTAACGTGCAGAGATGGTCTTCTCCTCCGCCAGCATCTGACATACACGTCAACAAATGCTTTTGTAAGATTGTTGTTAACATAATTAACAAATGTTTTTCATTAGAATTGAATGATAATAAAAAAATAAAATTACAATTTAGCATTATACATAAAAAAAAATTCACTTAAAAATGTAAATGCTGAAAATCAGCTGGTAACCCTCATATTGTTGTTCATCTTTTCAAATACAAATTAAGATATTTCAAATGAAACCTGTAAGATTTCTGTCCATCTATTGAAAGTACATTCCACTAAAACTTCAAAAAAGTAAAAGTTGGTTCTCACACATCAAGCAAGCATGCTTGAGCTTCAGTTTCCCACATTTGATGAACTCTATATATGTGCATTGATCAGTTTATTGTGAAACTAAAAACCTAAATTAAATCTGTTCATCATATAAAGCAATTGTGTCTTTTTCAGAAGTCTTGGATTAAATTAAGCTTTAAAACTTCAAATTACATGTCAAGTTTTGGTGAATGGACTTTCAATAGAAGGACAGAGCTTCATATCTTCATTTATTTTTCAAAGAGGTGTGATAAGTCCTATGGTTTTGAAATGACATGAGGGAGATTAAAAGACAGAAATTTAACTTTTGGGTGAAATGTTGTTTAGCCAAAACAATTCATACCTGGTCAAACTTCTTCTGTTTCTTCTCCAGGTTTGAGACGATCTGTCTCTGGTGGTCCAGGTCCACCATAAGGTCATCAAGCTCCTGCTGCAGCCTGTTCTTGGTTTTCTCCAGCTTGTCGTAAGCAATGGCCTTTTCCTCCAGTTTCTGACTGGTCCCCTCCATGTCTTTCTGCAGTTTCCTCTTGACCTCCTCCAGGCCTTCAAGAGCTCCCACATCATCCTCCAGCTTTTTCTTGGTATCCACCAGCTATCCAAGAAAGGCGGATTACAGAGGAGTGCTTTTACTTTCAAATGTTTGAGTAGTAAATAGTATATCGGATTCCCTTTCTGAACAGAAGTCTGAAAATTACACTTTTACATAACCCACTTTTGGTCAAATATGACAGGCTTTTGTGAGGTTCTAGCCAACATGTCACTGGTAGAGTAAAACATAATTTTGTGTCAACTGATGTGCAAGATGTTGATATAATCTGACTTGCCGTCTGCCCTAATAAAAGAATATGGAGTGATTGTGCATACTTGGGATTGTAGTGTTGCCAGTTGTCTCTCCAGGTTCCTTCGCGCCTCCTCTTCCTCCTCCTGCTGCTCCTGAAGGCTGTTCTTCTCCTCCTCCAGTTGACGGATACGGCTGCTCAGGTTCAGCTTTTGACGCGTCTCCTCTTGAAGCAGCTCCTATATCCACAATATTAAACAATCATGACTCAATCACATCTCACACACCTTTTCTGTAAAAAGTCTATCAATTGTTTTTATTAATTATCTATTGTTTTATTATTCTATGTCATTGCTTCATCCACTCTTGCAGGGCTTCCTGTTTGCAGAGACGCATTACCTGAGTGTCCTGAAGCTGGCTCTCTAGGCTGGAGGCATCTTTGGCCAGCTTAATTCCCTTCTTCTCAGCATCTTCCAATAGAGCAGAAACATTGTCCAGTTCCGCCTGCAATAAATGATAAATAAATAAATAAATTTACAGTGGAGAGATTTCACACAAATACCCTCGATTCTGATCTATTTAAGGTTGCTTTCACACTTGGCTTGACAGCCTGGTCCGAACCTAATATATACAATTAATTGTAATAATTGCAGATTTAATGATTGCAGGTCTCATATGAAACTCTGAGTCAGAATTTAACAGAACAGTTTAATTCCATGTAGTAAATAAATGTTTGTTTTAAAATTGTGCATTTAAAAAAAAAGCTTCAGGTCTGCTGTGATTATTTGTAGGGCTGCACAATGTTGTGATTATATACCAATATGACTATAAAATCATATATGAAACTGGTTATTATATAATAATGTAATAGTACACACGCTAATATTTAATTACTGCCATTTGCAATTTATTTAATAATAGTTACAATTAATTATAAAAATTGCCAATTTAATGATTGCAATTTGATAAATTCACATCAAGCCATAATCGTGATTAGGGTTTTATTTTGATTAACCGTGCAGCCCTTATTACAGCCACACTTTCAGTCTGCAAAAAAACAATGAAACAACAGTTATCTGTAGTGTGTGAGGAAGGACGGAGTGTAACAATATTTCATGAAACTGGGAGTAACAGAAATTATTCTGATATGAAGTGTAACAGAACTCGCTTGTAGTTTATGTGACAGTCTAACAGCACTGACCTGTAGTTTGTGGGAACGGTCTGAAAGTTCTCCTTTAACCTTCTCTCCCTCGCTGAAGCGGGCCATGAACTCCTGCAGCTGAGCCTCAAGTTTCTTTCTCTTGTGCTCAGATTCAGACTTGGCTTGCTGCAAACTCTTCACATCATTGGTCAGCTCCTTATTATCACTCTCCAGAGTCTGTTTGTTTTTCTCCAGATTTGACTTCACCTAATGTTGACAGACAGACCGTGTGAGAGAGAGAGAGAGAGAGAGATTTTGCCTGAACTGTATAAACAGGAGACCATACCATATTCAATCACTGAACGAGGAAATGAATTCCAAACACATCATTCTGACAGCAGACTGGCAGTGTTCCAGTCGAGACATTAGAACTGAAATCCCTCACTACAGTAATGAGTCATTTACTCTTCATCTCTGTGGCTTACTCTCTTGGCCTGCTCCAGCTGCTCAGAAATCTCCTCCAGAGATGTGCCGTGCCTCTGTCTCATCTCCTGGATCTGAGACTCATGGTTTTTTATCTCATCATCAATGGCCTTCTTCAGCTCTGCCACCTCCTGCTCTCGTTTGGTCCTTCATGAGCAAAAGACACATGATTAGGCAAGACACATTTGAGGAGAAAGGGTTCCTCAAATGTGAGAGATTTCAATTAACTTAATCTGGCTTAAATGGCTCTCCAATTACATTACCAAAAGACTCATTTGAACTAGTCAAGCGTAGAAAAATGTTGGCACCAAGGTTTTAGCATAGTTTTGATATGTCTTCTTTTCTTTCACCTAAAAACAACAATTCTGTCCTCATTTACTCATCCTCCACACGTTCCAATCCTGTACAAGTTTCTTTCTTCTGCTGAGCACAAAAGAAGATATTTTAAAGAATGCTGGTAACCAAACAGATTTCCATAGTATGGGAAAAAATACTATGGAAGTCAATGGCTACCATCAACTGTTTGGTTACCAACATTCTTTAAAAGGTTTGAAACAAGTGAAGGGTAAGTAAATAACAGAATTTTCATTTTTGGGTGAATTATGCCTTTAAAAATTTGTTCCATTTTGTGGTCATGATAAATTTAGTTCCTGATGCAGACTCTTGTACCTCAGCTCCTGCTGGGCGGCAGTGGTGTCCAGGGTGTCTTCCAGCTCAGTCTTCAGAGCCTCCAGTTCCTCACTCAGATCTCTCTTAAGTTTCTCAGCTTTGTTTCTGGCTGCTTTCTCAGACTCCAGATCCTCCTGGAGCTCAGCTAGCTGGGCCTGCAGCTCCCGCACTTGCTTCAGAGCATTGTTCTTCTGAGCGACCTCTTCATCACCTCTGGGGAACAACAAGGATAAGCAAAGATTATTAACAAAACCATGCATGCTAAATTAAAGGAGTTATATTCTACACTTTGTTTATAAACTCTTTCTAACCCTGATTAATTAAATAGTTCTGAAATGAATACGAATACTTTTATTCAGCAAAAACACATTAAATTGGTCACATGCAACAAAGAGTTTTATAATGTCACAAAAGATTTCTAGGTAACAATTTATTTTAAGGTGTCCTTGTTACACGTTACATGTACTTACCATTATAATAACAATTAATTATGCATAATTACATGCAAGTAACCCAAAGCCTAACCCTAACTGTATAGTAAGTACATGTAGTTAATTAATATTACTCCGTACTTAAATTACTTAATACTTAAACTCCGACACCTTAAAATAAAGTGTAACCGATTTCTATTTCAAATTATCACTTCTTTTAAATTGTAATTATATTTCTCAACATTTAAAACATTATCACTGTATTTTTGCCTTGGTAAACATAACAGATTTAAAATAAAATAATACAGACTGAACACCCCTGTTATATATATAACATGGGAAAGCATGTTTTTGTGTGTATTCATGATGTGATGTCGCAACAGCAATGAGATACCAATTTACTAAATTATTTCAGGACTGCACAATGTTAACAAACACAAAGGTCAAGAATAAAAACTTTCCATGACTAATATTCCAATTTATATGACGCCAACATAACTCGGCCTACCATAAGTTATTGTTTTGACATGGTCAGCTAGACGACAGCCAAACTATTTTGTTATTCTGTGTTCCTCAATGACTAGATCTTCACCTGGCCAGTACAGCCTGTAGCTCTTCTTCTTTCTTGGCCAGTTGGATCTTGAGTTCCTCAATCTGGGCCTGCAGCTCAGCTATCTGGTCCTGTAGGTCTGTGGTCTCAGCATCCAGCTTTCTTTTGGCTTTCTCAAGCTCCTGCCTAGTTTTCTCCTCTTTCTTCAGACGCTCTGAGGGTCAAACACGCACACATAAATGTAAGACTCACTGCTTTACATTCACTTATATAAAATGACCCAAATTCAACCCAGTCCTCACCTTCCAGGTCTACCATCATCATTTCTTGCTTGTTTCTGACTTTGCTAAGGTTCTTGGCCTTCTCTTCTTCCTCAGCCAACTGGGAGGTCATCTCACTGACACGGTCCTCCAGGAGTTTTTTCTCCTGAGGGATAGAGAGGAAAGGAAGAGTTCAGTTTGCTCCTGCAAAGTTCTTCTCAGAGCATTCCTACAACAAAGGCCATGGGTTGCATTTTGATTAGGCAGAATGACATCTGCACTGACCTTTAGGAATTTGGAGTTCTGGTCCTCCAACAGCAGAATATCTTCCTCCATCTTTTTTATCTTGGCTTCAGCAGTCACCTTCTCCAACTGAAGCTTCTGTCGGGCAGCCTCTTCTTCATCTAGTTGTTCCTCTAGGTCCTGAAGTCATGCACACACACACACACACTTGTAGTTTCTGTACAGCAGCAGTGTAGGACTTTGTGAGTCTTTTTAGCTAAGTACTTGCTCAATTCATTATTCCAACCCAGAAGTTTTAGATACAGATTTCCTCTCTCAGAGCAGAGAGGCCTATTTTAAAGTTTACAGCAGATCAAGGACTATATTTCCACAGTGAAGTCCTCACCTGTATGTGCGACTGCGTTTTCTTCTTCTCATTCTGCAAAGATTGGTTCCTCTCCTCTTCCTCCTCCACACGGGACTCCAGGTCATGAAGAATCTCCTCCAGCTCTTGTTTTTTAGCCACCAGGCGAGCCCTCATCTCTTCAGCTTCAGCAAACAATTCTGTCTCAGCCTGCAGTTGCTCTGCCAAGATGTTCTTCTCCTCCAAAAGCTGAAACAAACATCAAACCAGATCTTCTCTCGGTTTCTACAAAATGTTTAGCACTCAATTTGTTTGACAGAGTCACTAT
This sequence comes from Sinocyclocheilus grahami, assembly GCF_001515645.1. Classification (NCBI taxonomy): domain Eukaryota; kingdom Metazoa; phylum Chordata; class Actinopteri; order Cypriniformes; family Cyprinidae; genus Sinocyclocheilus; species Sinocyclocheilus grahami. The sequence continues at coordinate 866,092 of NW_015505213.1, read as the reverse complement.
GATTTCGTAACACTGCAGAATATCCACTACATTGAATAAAGCCACAAGAGATCACTAGATTCTCTATCTAGTGATAGATATCGAGATTTTAGAAAATCAAGATTTTAGAAAGCAACATAATTCAAGTGTGGCCATTTACATATATCAGATACGTAACAGTGTCTTTAAATGTGGCTCATTCCATCCATTATTAGGTCAAACACTAACACAACACTTAAATAACACTGTATTTTCAGAAGACAGAGGGAGCAGGTGAGTGTGTGCTAACCTGCTGGTGTTTCCGCTCCATTTCCACCAGTTCGTTCTCTACTTTCACTTGCTTCTCCTTCACTTTAATGAGCTCCTCATCCTTGGCCTGCATTTCTTCCTCCTGACGGGTCACCTGGAGGAGGGGTTTCACCTGCAGACACACATGTAATGCATGTCTCAAATGAAAACTATCTGCAACAATACTGCAAACAAGTTTTTAAAGATTCAATTTCTCTTGCAAACACATACATTTCTTTTAGACAAGTATACAAAACCTGGTCAAATCATTAAAACGAACTCTTTCAAAAACCGAGACCAACCTTGGTGAAAAGTCTCCACCACTGCCAGTGGCGTAGTTTCAGGTAGGCGGCACAGTTTCTCTGCAGGACTTTCAAAGCGCTTAGCTGCTGCTGTTTTTTAGCAAAGGCTCTGAGAAACACAACAGCAAAACAGCAGCAGTTCACAGTCAAGGTCTCATAAGAATACATTTTATTTCTACACTATAAACAGTAAGAGCTGCATATCACTGCTGCCCCTTTTAGACCAGATTTAGATCAGCCATCTCCATTTGGACTCACTTGCGAGCCAGATATCCTCGACAGACTGACTGAAAGTAGATGATGATATCTGTTATTTTCAGGTCTCTCTCCTCCTCCAGGTGTGCCAAAACTCCAGTGCGAAAGAAGATCTTACTCTGCCCGATCCGGTAGAGGTTTGGGTCAAGCTCCAAGGCTCGGATCTACAGATCAGATTATTAGATGATACTTAGTATTTAGCAGATGCAAAATTTCAGATGCTGGTTTATCAATAATTGGCATCAGTAAAAACTTCTATGAAAAGACAGAATGAACATAAAATAATTAACTCTTCAAAGTGCACCTTTAATTTTACACTTATTTATATAAATTATTAAATTATACAAATACATTTTATTATTATGATAAAGCTCTTTGGAGAGATGCATTATTGAGCTATAAGGTCTGATTTGGAAATTAAGCTCATTATTTTTGGAAGTGACATTTGGATATACCAATTTTAATTATGAAAAGAAAACAACTTAAATGTAGTGAAAATCTATCTGAAAATGATAATTAAAAAAAAAAAGTTTAAAACAATTACTCCACCATTGGTATGTTTGGGTCAGTAAGATTTTTTTATGCTCACCAAGACTGCTTTTATTTGATAGCTCTAATTCAACAACACCAAGCAGAAGGTCAAAATACGCTGTGTATTTTTGCATTCTTACAAAAACCATTTAATAATAACAAAAAAAAACTGTCCTTTGATTCCTTCAGTCCTTTAATCGTCATATCCCAAAAGAAAACCGAAAATAACTTTCAGAAAGTAGTACAGTGTATTTTGACTCAATGCCACAAGTTTAGACAGTCAATTCAAGAGACAATGGCCCCCCTACTATGCCAGCAGGTGCAGGTCCAATGCTACGCAAATGGAGACATGAAACAGATGAAGAGTGCCAAGGATAAGACCACATCTATAAACAAGCACAAGCTGCAAAAGAAAGTAAATGGAAGGGTGAACCTCAAAACCTGTCAAGATCATGTCCAGGACATACTTCACACCAATATCTTGCAGTTCATTGAGTCAGATGTTAATTCAGCAACTGCTCTCATGGTTTCATCAGACAGATTTAAACCAGTAATGCTTAACTCCTCTTGTCACCTGCTTGTGAATCAGACTACACTGATAACATTGTGTGCAGCCCATATTTACAACTAATTAAATCGAATTTCTTTTGGTGTGGCGAATTTCAATGGCAGTGTGCATTTAGCAGTGCAGTGAACAGTGCTTTAAGTTTATAAAAAGTTTATTCTATTTATAAAAAAAAAAGTTAATATATTTTGCTTAAATAATGGTCCTTAAAAGGCTTTATTTTAAGATGTTTCCCTCAAGTACATTTTCCACTCCAATTCTTGTTACAGAATTACAGAATACAAAAAAGCGCATTGTAAAGTATTGATACATTGTGTAAGCATTTGTTGTAGTATGTTGATTTCAGTAAAACAAATCATAGTTTTGTCATTATTTTTACTCTACTACAGAAATGAGATTCTAACAAGAAACAACAAAACTTCTCAAATTCAAAATAAAGCATTTGGATGCATTACAGCAATTTAAATCGAGGGAAAATGTTGTTGTTTTTTTCTTTTGAGTGAAATATGACCCAGACATGTAAATCAAGTTCTCTTTCTAAGTAATGTTACTAAAGAGGTCTCCTTTCAGCAACTGAATAAATAAATGTGAATAAATAAGACCCTAATCAGAAAAATTATATTCACAAATTTGAGTCTGATAACAGTGTCCTACAGCAAAACAAGTCAAACTTCAATCACTCAACACACAAGTAATCAAAAACTACATATTCTTTTTGATTTATTGGAGGCTGGTTAAGTGTAACTACTGAGGCTATATTAATAATTCTAGGTCTTGCAGCATTCCTGCAAACGTCATTCTTAAGAACCACTTCCAAGTACTGTTCTGTTCATAATGGGCTCCTGACGTGACTTCCGTTACCTCCATGGAGAATTTACTGAGCTGTCAGTGTTGACTGGCACAGGGCTGAGCGAGTCATTTGGATTCCAGTGAAACAAGACGTGTATTGTTCCGTGTTCCCTGTTGGAGACACTACAGAACTCCTCCACCCCTCACCCAAACTCCATCTCCCTCACACGGCCTATCAAATCACCATCTGACACTTAAAACAAACAAGTTATCTGACCGACAGAAGCAAGGGCATAAGCACCGTACCACACACACACCGCTCTGACTGCTGTAAACTAAGCTGTGTTTGAGGGAATCTCGTGAAAACCAGGTCAGGTCATATTTCACTGTGAAATCTAAATTTTAAAAGGAAATAATATTTAGCATTAAGTCCATTTTAGGACAATGTTTTTGACAATTAAGCAAATTTTCAACCAAAACTGTCATTATCATAATGTGTCCAGACTAGGGATGCTCCGATCAGGATTTTTGCAGCCGATACTGAGTACCGATTTCTTGTCATGGTGATCGGCTGATACTGATGCTGATTCTGATGCTTCAAGCTTTACATAGACGGTTTCATCAGACGCATGCGCCTGGCCCGGTCCGGCCCGAAGTTAACTTCAGGTCTGTGTTTGTTTATCAGTCTGGCTATGGCACCGGCTACAAACGCAGTTAAATTTAAGGTGATGAGTAGACTGAAGTTGGGCTCAAGTGGTTGTGCTGTGTGATGTGTTTCCCATACATTTATTTATTTGTGGCGCTCACCACAATATCAAAACTGACGGATTTTCCAAAAGGCTTCCTTGAATAAACATGAGCACGTACTGCACGTTTAAAAATCAAAACGAGGCGCGGGTGTTTTTATATTACTTTGTGTACAGCCGTTACTGGGGAAACCTGTTTCTCCCGCTTTAAAGAACCTCCTGCTGGCAGCAAATTAATTTGCATTTTCAGTAAAGAAAGGAGTAAAGCCTGTGTTAATGCTATTGAGTAGGCTAATATGGCCAAAGAAGTTATTTTGTTTTATAAATAAATGTTAATTTAAGATCAGCCCACGATAAGTGTATTATGTTACCGTTATCCCTTACGGCTTCGACGAGGTTTTGTTTCATCCTCCACGCCGTGACACCTCACAAAAGACTATTTTTAGCCAAGCAGAAACGTGCCGCGGCTGGCTGATAAACACAAGCACTGACTAGAGCACTGACCAGCTCCAGTTCTCGTGGAGCTGTAATGCGCCGCAGACGTGTGCAGTGAGGCGCAGATCAGCTCTAACGTCACTGAATCTGCTGTTAAAAATTAACCATCCATTCATCATATCATCATGCAAAACATACACTACAAATAGCAAATTTTTTCGTCGTCATGCATTGACGTCATCAAATTGCGATCGGTTCGTGAGATTGGCCAAGTTAGTGAGTACCGATCAAGTCATAAAATGTGATTATCAGCCGATGCCGATCTCCAGCCGATCGATCGGAGCATCCCTAGTCCAGACACTTTTTTTTTTTTTACTCATTACGGTTGAAGATTCTTATTACTGTACTATAGTCATTTTTTATAATAACTTGTGATTTACTGCAATGAAAATGATCTTAAAATAGCTTTATTTTATTATAAAATTTGCTTGTAGATAAATATTTTTTAAAAACTACATTTATGACAGACAGATAGACAGATAGATAGATACTTATTTTCTATAAGCAAAGCATATTTCTATTTGACTTGGGGGTGAAATGTGACCAGGTTTTCAGAATCACCTATTCTTGTGAAAATGGCCTTTTTCAAAACGGTCTGGACTAAAAAAACTGCTAGAGGTGTGGATTTAATAACAATTTTACACTTAACATAGTTTTTAAAGTAATAAATTACAGGGAAAACATTTAGCAAGTGTGTGAATCAAAATTGCTGAAAGGACTCAAAGAACAAGCAGGGCCCTAATCCTTGTAGCCAGCGCACCCATAGAGTCACCTTCAATTGTTTGTTATGCAGTGTCTGTACTCTGTATTAAGTCACTATGCACATGCATTAATTTTTCATGCAATCTTCATTCATGGTCAGTTTGGGCTTCCTAATGAATCAGCCAAGTCACGCTTCCTTCCAAATGGATCCAGCTAACTCTAAAGTTAGCCAGCTAGAGGGACCAGGGCCCAGGTCTACAAGCCATGGTGGGAGTGTTTGAAAGTACACAATGCGCTGGTAAGCAGAGACCTACAGCATCGTATACCTTCACTTGGCGATTCATGGAGACTAGAGACATCATAAAAATACGCTCTTTGGATATTCTGAATCTCTATGGTCGAGAGACAGAGAAAGGGGGCAAAGGGGGGGATAAACAAGAAAAAAAGCAAAATAAAAAAGTAGTAGTAGAACACAGCTAGCACATAATAGACATAAATGGTAGTAAACACACTGGTTAGTGCTGTGCAACACAAGTGAGAATAAGCACTAGTCTCTAATGCTTTTGGATATGTGTACTTTCAATTAAACATTTTAAGATCCTGCTGATCGATCTTAGCACACACATTCTATTTTGTATTTACTTCCGAGTAATTATTTTGCCACAGTCTTAATAATTTTATATGAAAAGTGTATCATGTTATTCATTATACACAGTTATTTTGGCTGGAAATACAGTCAATGCTGAAATAAGACACAATATTTGACACATCCCACTCTGTATTTTTGCATTATTTCATATTTCCTCACTGCTTTAATCTGTAATTAATGTAGAGCAGCCCTGCTTACAACTACAGTGCAAATATATGTTGTGGTACCAACAGTATTGCAGAATGTCTTGTTGGACACATTTTTATTCACACACACCGCCCAGCCCAAAGTTTGACTCTTTGCAACTGAATTAATAATTCCCCCCACTACGTTAAAATATTTGCAACAAGCCACTGAAATGCATGACAAGCTCTTTTTACAAGACACACAAGATGTGAAACTGAAGACTGAAAACAACAGTCTCTTTCTTCACAGAGTGGGAGGGTAGAACCATAAAAACTAGCCGTTTTACGTTTCAGGGAATCTGGAAGGCACTCGAGAAGAAAACAGCTTACCATCCTTCCACAGTTCAGCCACAAACTTATCCGTGGACTGGTGCAGGAGTGTGGCCACGTTGTCATTTAGAGGGTCCATGTTTTTCATCAACCACTCATCTGCCTTATAGTCAACCTGCAAAATGAGAGTAATAAACAGTACGTTAACAACCTCAAGATGGGAAGAATGGAATTAAGCCAGGATTGGTTAAATCTGGATCGTTTAATTTAAGAGGTACTGCAGTTCAGTGGCCGTTGGCTGTTTGCATAGTGTTATGTAACTACTGAAAGTGATAAAGTATAAATCAATGCACTGTTTTTTTTTTACTTAAACAACAGGAAACAAAGCAAACTCTAATTTTCTGGCTTTTAACCCAAACATAGCTCAAAGGGAGAGAAATATCAAAAGTCCCTTATTTCATGCAGTGTCAAGTTTCCATTGCAAACAGCTCACTGATCTGAAACAGATGTGGCCTATGGTTAGCACATACCACAGCTGGATGCTGCTACCCTTGAAAGACAGCAATGCAACATTTCACTGCAAGCCAGTTTGACCTGACTAAATCCAATTACATAAGGTTACGATGCATTCCTTTTTTATTTGAAACACTAACAGGCCTTCATTACAAAAACCATCACAGGACTGAAGCACAAGAGGGGAAGCCAACAGCTATGTGTAGTTTAATTAATATGAATGCAGACGTACCCTGCCAGCATAGTGAATGATGCTGAAATCAGCTTTGTCCTTCAGCTGCCGTGGTTTCTGGAACTTGGCATGAGTGCCTTGCTCTTGCACCAGTTTGTCCACAAAGGTTTTATCAGTGGCTTTTGGAAACCAGCACTCCTCATCCAACAGAGCCAACACACCGGGAGGATTTGCCTGGGAATGGTACCATAGGACCGATCAAAACAACTTCTAGAAAAACCAACAGAAAGCACTTTGCTTCCACAGTAACTTCAAAATCACATGAAATTTTGCAAATATTTGAGGTAGAAAATAATTCTAGGAACCCAGAACAAAAATTCAAGGGTGGTGAGCGCTCACTGGTCTCTCGATGAGGTCAATGCAGGGCTGCAGGTCGAGGCCGAAGTCGATGAAGCTCCACTCGATGCCTTCACGCTGGTACTCCTCCTGCTCCAGGATGAACATGGTGTGGTTGAACAGCTGCTGAAGCTTCTCGTTGGTGTAGTTGATGCAGAGCTGCTCAAATGAGTTCAGCTGCCAAGAGATGGAGAAAGCAATAAAATATGTTCAAACCGTCTTTGTCCATAGCATTTTTAAGTCCCAGAACATGCATGATAGATTCTTTCACCAACATCAGTATCTTCAATATCACATAACTAAATACTGCAGTTATGAGTGGGTATCCAATTACGCTATTTACTGTAAACCTTGTAATTTCATCCTAACTATACCATAATTACATTACTCAATTGAGTAGATGCATCTTAACCAAAGCAAGACAGCAAGGACATCCTCCAGCACAACCTGAAGAAACCTTCTTAAGGATTTAGGAATTCAAAATTTTTTTTTCCCCTCCATTTTTTCCATAAATTTTTCTGGACTCTGTTTTAATGGTATAATTACATTTTAGTAATCAAAAAGCATGTCTAAACAAACGCTGGTAATTAAAGAAATATTAACAATCCAATTAATCTTTAAAAATGCAATCAAATTTTGATTGGCCTTTTATTTTTGCCAAGCAGTGATCACAATAGAGGCTTACTACTAAAACATGAAAAAAAAACTGTAGTAATAAAATTGGAACAAAACTTAATTTTGTATTACTACCTTGAGAAGTACATTCTGTGGCACAATAGTAATATATTTTTATGAACTCAATTCATTCTTCATTTTCTTCATAGAAATGCTGTCATCTTCTATAATCACTGTTTTTAATCAGTGATGAAACCTACTAATACTGTGGTATGCTTAAAATCTGTTAAACTAAATTCAATTTGTCCCATGCAATATCTTTTTATACACAAAACTTACAGTATTTTCAAGTTCTTGCATTGCCTGCATTTTTAGAAAACCTCATATCATATGACCTCTGATTTGTTGCAGTATAGTGATTAATATCTATGATTTAGCGCAAGAGACAGCTGAGCCAAGGAAGCCACACCTGGAATATCTCAAAGCCAGCAATGTCCAGGATGCCAATGAAGGAAGCTCCCTGGCGCTTGGTCCTGTCCAGAGCTTTATTAATGCGGTGAACAAGCCAGCGGAACAACCTTTCGTATGTGGCCTTGGCCAGGGCTTCCACTGCAAAGTCGGCCTGGTCAGAGAAACAGGATCAGGCAAAGGGAATAAGTGACATAAAGCTCACATTTACAAAAAATATGTGTTATGATATAGAATCACACTATTTTAACACAGATACAAAAGTAGGGTTGGGTTTCAACAACCGGTTTCATCTTAGAAGTCAATAGGACACGTTTCTTTTTTATTGGAATACATAAGCAGAATCCATATTGCTGAAATTCAAATACCCAACCCTAAAAATGGTAAGCAAAACCTGAAATGACCCTTCTAGTGGAATTATTTTCCGAACAGGTTTCCCAAACACTACTCCCTCTGCAGAATTTGTTCAGTTATGATGACATTTTAATGACAGGAGACTAGCAGCCTATTGTTGTAAAAGGACAGAGGTGAAAAGGAAATGTGAATAGAACAAAAGTACAGCAATGGTCTACAATCAGGCCTGACAAGATTCAAGAGTAATGAAAACACTGCTTTACAGCTGAAAGGGTGGGAGATTTGACAGATATACAGTGGAAAACTTAATAGCTCATTACCTGCTCCTTAGTTTGGGCTTTTTGTACATAGTCTCTGCCCACTTTGATTCTTGGAGACAGGATGGCACGTGTGAACTCCATGACATTAATGCCAAGCAGGTGGCAAAGCTTTTGAGCAGCTGAAAAACAGAAAATACACACTTGTTCACAAAATGGTCCTCTAACGCAAGCCGACCAAAAATGGTGACATTCTTTTTCGATTTATAGGATTTTAGAAGTATCCCTTATGCACTTAAATGGTGGTGAGAGAAGTTATTATGGGACATTTTTTCTCATGAATATAAGAGGTATTTCAAATAAGTCAGGTCGTTATTGCAATTTACTGACTTCTAAACCCCTACAGCCCATTTAGCAGCCAAACAAACCCCAAGAGTTCCCCCTCAGGACCACCAGCACGACTAACTTTCCAGCTTCAATTCGTGAATGACTTGGTGGCTTGAACAGATGAAAGTTTCAATATCATACCATGAACGGTGATGATAAAAACAAATGAATCAAAATGCCAGTGGAGTAAGCTTGCTGGAATGCATCATGATGGTAAAACGGTCACTTTTGGGGCTCTTACGTAAACCCGTTTGATTTAACGCAACTTAGCACAACTATTCCGGTATTTTTTTTTTTATATGAAACATATCCAAAAACCATTCAAACTGTCATCATGGGAGCCCAAGAGAAGTCCAATGGGTAATTTGTCAAAACAGAGCCGTGGAGAACTGCACAAAAACATCTGGTGCAGGGGTTAGATTGGAGGGTAGTGGGAATACCAAACACAATTTCATGCTAATGCACTGCCAAAGGATTTACAGAGTTATTAAAGTACTTCACATAATACATTAGATTTCCATTACTGAAAAAAAGAAACGTTATCTCTGTGCTAAAATAAGGCATTATGCATTTCTGAAACTTGTAAAACAGATGAGTACCTGTATTTTCTGGCATAGAGGCCTGGTCGGTGTTTCTCTCCTTCTTGAACACAATGTTGCCAAACTGCAGGACAGCTGATACCACCTTGAGCATTGCTGCAGTGACGAAAAAAAAAAAAAAGGACAACAGCGTCAACAGTATGTGGGTAGTTGACCTGAAATATTTTTGGAAGGTCGATTTCCTGCAGTGTGGCATGCTTATACTCCATTTAAAACTATTTTAACCAGCATTTCGTTCATTCTTGTATACTTATTAGGGACGTCAAACAGTTGCACCATTTAATCAAGATTATTCCTTATTTTTTCATATTCATCATTTTCAGTTTAATTTGAGGGGTTCAAATATTTCAGTGGATGAGGTCTATATGATGAAACTGGATGGGTAGATTTATGCAGGAGTTTTATTTCCTCAAAACAAACATTTCTGAATTGCATCAAATTGCAAAGTAAATGTAATATAATTTGATTCGACAAAATATTAACTTAAAATAAAATAATACCAATCCATTATGGACTTAATCATGCATAAAATTCTGCTGGCCTGCAATGCGCTGCTGATTTTTCCAATTTCGATGAATAACAATGTTTTACTCATGGCTTAATGAGCTTCAATAAGAATTACATTTTACCAGGAGAATGGCGATAACTTCGATTAAACATCCCACTTGGGTTTAATTTATACTGTATATAAACAATCTGTTTAAAAAAACCCAAAAAGGTTAAAGTGCGTGCTAAATTGTTAGTGTTTAAACAAATTTAATTCAAGTTTGTGTTAACTGCATGCCTTAAAATAATAATAGGGTTGTCAAGGTTATCAACTCATTAATGGAGAGACTACATGAGACTCTTGTACTGTAAATTCACTGACCATTTTGAATGCAACAGTGAAGGCAAAAAAGGTGTGCAATACCTATTTCTGATGATTTACTAGTATGCATGTATAAAACAGCAGTAAATATACAATGTAGTAGAAGTAGGTTTGTTTCATGTATGCTTACATAAGATTTCATCATGGGAGAAGCTCATAATATGCATGGCTTCCATGGTCTCTTGGAAATTGTCCTTGTCCTGTTGGCCAGGAATGGGAATGTTACCATTGGAGAGGAAGCGGTAGTTATTGAAGCCCTCCAGGAGTAGATCAGCTGCCAGAAGAACAAGAGCATTAACACAGCTGCAGTCTTCTCTAGACAGCAGACATACTCTCCATAATCAGTTTAATTCCTTCACATGTTGAGAATATTAAAAGCCTGCTTCATTACATCCATGTTGACCTTGCACTTAGAATGAAGTCTCCCAATCTCATTGCTAAAAACTGACTAAAAAAAAACTTAACCATGTAAAAAGAAATACTCACATTTTAGATGTTCTCCAGCACCAGCCAACAGCTGGTAGAAGACATGGAAGGTGCGTTCATCTTTGGCTTGGCGAATAGCCCTGGACTTTTCAAGAAGATCTTTAGACTAAGTTAAGGGCAAGCAAAGTCCATTTGACAGCTAATTTTTCAGTCTACGTCAAATCAAACCTGTTCGGATTTTCATAGCACTTTATTTAAATTTAATAAAACTAATATACGAACATTAGAGTTTGTTTGATTAGATTTTTTTTGTAAAATACTAAATAATACCCTTACTTCTGCTGAAAAATAAAGACACACAGAAATTCACCCATTTCAGGCATTTGATCTTGCAGCTATTTGCAGCATTACTTAAATGTAATGGAATGGTTATCAGATCAGGATACAGGTTTCAATGTTGGCCCCCACAATGTAACCGGTTACATCAAAGTTGATGCGGATGAACTTGCCCTGTGGAAAGACAAATATTTAAGATGTGTTTTTTTTTTCCATGACGTGCTTATACTGGTCATGCTTTATAAACCATACCGTTGCATCATAGCTATCATTATATATGGGCCTAATCAACATTTCTAAGAATATATTTGAGCAGATGATCATCCACTACTATTTGGAAAGAGGGGCTTGTGCATGCATGATATGCAGCGCATGTTTAAAAAGCTCTACTTGAAAGGAATCTGTTCTCAAAGCATGCGTAAAAGGCTAATAGACAGCTTATTTGCAGCAAATGCCCCCAAAATAATTACCTAAAGGAAGGCCTGAAGAATCAAATTCCTCTGTGGCTTTTGATTTGTTTGTATGCTCAAAAGCTTTCTGCTGACTTTGACGCATGCCAGCGAATACTCAAACAGCTGACAAGAGGAGCCGATGCAAGACAGACGGCTACATCTCTCAGATCGCTGAACGTGGATTTTAGTGAGTGTGTACCTAAATGGCCCTTTCCAGATGCTACATGCATAATGTAATAAATGTCATTGTACAGTAATAAATAAATAAACATAATCAGTAAACATAAATGTCATTGCCAAAATGTAACAAGAATGTAATAAAATGCTTTGGCAATGTTTAAAGGGTCATGAAACACTACACTACATCTTCTGAGAGATTTTATGTTGCACATCATAGAAGACCATGTTAGCATGCTTTATTTTAAAGTGAAGGGAAAAAATAGTAAATTTTTAATTGAGGGGGGGCTATTTTTGATAATTATTCACTACACCATGTGTTGATTTCCTAAGACAGACGCTTCAAACTGAGAGATCACGTACGGTAATTGAGAGAAACGCTCACAGACAAAGTGTTTTGTCATTGCTTTGTAGTGGTCTAGGTGTGGCATAAATTCTCTTCTATAGGCCTAGAGTCTCCAACACAGGATTCATCCACACCGTGAGTGTAACCAATCTTTACAGCCTCCTGATGCAACTGACCAATGGCTTACATAAACACCGCAAAATAAACTACAAAGGTTTTTAAATATGCAACTTTGTATATTTTGCAACTTTGTGTGTTCTTATACTGTATGTTTTCCTTGCAGAGTGCAAATGTAAACAGCTGTGCATTTATTTGTGTGTGTATTTATTTAATGTTCAGTGAGCTTACGTAACCATGTATAACCTATGTTCACTATTGTCCCATGTAATAGTGAATCGCAGCGTGTATTTGTGGGAAGCATTGATACTTTTAACTCATTGAGAGCTCAATCAAACTGAATCCAAAGATGCTGTTGTTTTGTCTGTACATGCCCACTTTTGTGGTGAGAACTAACCAGTGCTGAAACAGGGTTACAGTTGGAAAAACAGAGGTGGAATTATCATATCAGACTTCATATACCAACTTACAAAGCGTGAGGAGTTGTCATTTTTCACTGTCTTGGCATTCCCAAAGGATTCCAGAATAGGGTTTGCCTGCAGGAGTTGACGCTCTAACTCTCCCTGTAATGCAAAAGTCACTGGTTAGAAACATTAAATAATTAAATACATGATTAAATTAATTTTCATACAAAAACAGATACAAAATGAACTAAAGTTCAAAGGTAGTGTATAACTAAAAAGCAATAAAAAAATCTTTGTGAAACATTGAAAAGAAACCCAGTGAAAATGTTCCATTTATTCACCAGTAAACAGAGTGAAAGCAAAGAGAAACATTTCCAATTTTACAAACATTTGAGCATATATTACCTTAAAACAGTATACCGCAGATCACCTTGGGTTAGTTTGTATCATCAGTAAGGTCTTTATTTACATCCACTTTTTAATACACATAAGTTTTGGAGTGGGATGACTGACTCCAAACTCAAAAGTTCCATATCATCTTGATCACAAATACCTTTTTTTTTTTACTGTATTCTTCACAGTATTTTGTTGAGATGGTGTGGCTAACAATGATCAGTCTGCTTCCATAGCAAAACCATTTCTCTTCATTTGACCTTCAAACCAGAAGCAGATCATCTGGATGGAGTAAAAATACACTACCCTACAAACCTAATTAAAGCCTGGGTAGCCATGAGAGGCTTTTTGTGCAAATTCTCACTGACTGCCTGAAATACAGGCTTTGGGGGGTTGGAGAGGAAACTCCTCAAATTAGCAACGACAGACGCCCAAAGCCCCACTGTGCCACATCACAGAGTTAGTCTGCATCACAGCTCCCCAGCAACAAATCTGGGACATCCACCCCCCTTACATCCTCTAGTCACCCGCAGTGTTGCCCACGTCCACCTGATAGGAAGTTTAGACAGGTGTCCCATTGTTCTTGCTGCTGTCATGAGACAGGAACACATCACACGTAAGAGAATGGCCACTGTGAATTTACACCCTGTTCCCATTACGTAATCCAAACAACAGCAAAATAGTGGATACAGTCCAGGGGATTTTGAAGCTTTAACATTTTCATGCTTATGGGAATGTAATATTATAAAAAGCCTATAAATAGACTGCAAGATGTTTAACTGTTGAACAGATGCTGAATTGTTTAAACATATCTGGGTGTATCTGAGAAAACCAGTAACTAAAGTCAGAACAATGCAATGAAGTTTTAAAAAGGATTAGTGATGAAGCTTTGAGAAAAATAACAGGTTCCACTTTCATCTAAACAGGAGATAAATTAACCATTGAAGTGGTATGACAAAATTGCATTAGCAATGGTAATTTTTAGCAAATGAAGGTCTGATAAGATTAAGTCAAAAAGGTACTTTCATCATTATAGAAAGTATGCCAAGAACTACAGGCATTCAAGCTGCTCTTTTGTAGCAGGGCTCTTTGTAAATGGACATTCCAGAACTTTCCAACTGCATGCATGGAGCAGAGTAACATGTGATCTGACAAATGGGAATTCAGCACTGCGACCACTGCACCATCATGCAGTATTTCTTTTTTAATTTTATGTTTTACAGACATGTAAATTACTTGACATCACCCCCAAAAGTATAGTACATTGGAACCACAGAGAACAGAAAAGAGTAATTAAGAAGGTAGATGTTATATGGCAGAATGAGAAGTCATTAGTAAAAACAAATAAATAAAAGATGAGGGTAAAATGAACAAAAATGACAGTTTCCTATGCCCAAAGTAGCAGCGTGATATAAGAAAGAAAATGGGAAAAAACAAGGGACTACAAGCTACTCACATAAAACAGGATTCCGCTCTGTAATCAAATCATTATCATGGAAACAGAGGTGTTAATGTCACATAGAGGGAAATACACAAACACACAACAGACAAAACACACACAAGCAAGGGGTGATTTAAAAGCTGAACAAAATGTGCTGTGAATATATGTAGGCCTGGGCGATAAAACGGTATCGATATTTATCGACGGTACACCTTCTTCGATAACGATAGAAAAAATGTTCGATATGGCGCACGATATAGGCACGTGCTATGAGTGACGCAGACAGCACACACAAACACGAACACATGCTGAAATGAGTGCTATGCCTGCCTGTGATGAGGAGATTGTGATTAAAGAATGAATATTAGTCGAATTAAAATAAACATTTGCATTTGAATGTTAGGTGTGCATCAGGGAGCGTCATCAGTGGCGCGCGAGATGCGGGGATAATGATGTAAGTGATGTTGTTTCATTTTAATGTTTTGTTAGTCTAGCCCACGAGACGCGCCGCTGCTGCGTTATTCATTCAAAATATTAGAGAAATATAGAAGCTCAATGCGGAGAAGATCTTGAATGGGTTAAAACCGAAACCAAGCCATTCACACAGATGCATATTCAGCGCATTTTTTAGACGGACAAGTACGACTGCTGCACTCGCGTCTCACACAAGAGATGTATAGAAAGCCATGCAAAGTTAAAACCGTTAAAACTTTTAAAAAACACGTCACGAATTTGTGGCGGTTTATTCCTTTTCACTGCGTCTCTTATGTTTTTAAATGCAATCTGTGTGAATGGGGCTTTAGCTCTTTGGATTAAGCAATGCATAAATACATGATGCTGTTTTGTTCATATTTGTTTATGCAATTTACGAAATTAGTTAATTTAATTTAATTTAATTTATTGCCTTGTTGACAATTGCGCCCTCCTGTGGCCTCCGGAGACAAGACAAAAGTTTCCTTAAAACCTATTTAATCTGCATATAAAACATTAGAAATTAGATATTTGTTTAATTTTAATTTTGTGTTTGACTGTTAAAACAAAATATATTTGTTGTTTGTCTCAATAAATTGGGTTAATTTAAAAATACAGTGGTTAAATTTAAACATTTTTTTCTATTGCTCTGTTTTAAAAAAAGGTTATAAAAAACGTCAATAATTATCGATACCGAACGATATGAAACATTATATCGTTGATACATTTTTTAGCTATATCGCCCAGCCCTAAATATATGTGAAGGATACTTTCTCAGTTTGTGAATTAGGCTGGTTTAGAATGTTGCTGGTCTAAATAAGAGAACTGACCTTTATATGTGTAGTGCTAAAAACCTTCAATTTCATTAGTTTTTTTTCTCTTTTCTTTAACATCTCTTAGACATCAGCTCAGGTTGTACATGATTAGCTCTTTACTTCCATACAACTAAGGTAAATATGAAAATGACTTTAAAATGTCAGATTTTCACATCATGCAAATATATCACTACGCCCCCAGCTATCCTGACAAGTTAACTAGGTTTTTCTCTAATAGGTTTTATCCAACACTAAAGATGTGTGCACACATTCCAAACCATTTAGCAAATGTGACAAAATATGTACAAATAATTCAAACGTAAACCATCTAAACCACTTAAAGCAATGTGTTTACTTATTTCAAAAATATCCCAGCGTGCTGAAAATTTCCCCTTGGATTGGCTACATTCCATTGGTGTTTATACAGCAGGTTAGTTTTGCATGCACAAGCAGAGCAGGTATAAAAAGCTTAAAGGGAACTTGCCTGGAGTTTGACTGCTTTAGGAGATTCTGGCTGTTTGTATATAATAAACAAATGTAATATGTTAGAAGGCATCAGGGCCACATTCTCCAAGTGTCTTAGACCACGGGACAGATCTAAGCCTTTAGTATGTTGCATAACTTTGGCCATGCGAATACATTAAGACCAATAACCACAGCATGTAAAACTCTTTAGCATGCTTGCATTTATTTTTGAAGGTAATACATGTTATCACAAATTAAGAGACCAGTAAAACTGCAAAAGGATGGCAAACTACAGGCCAGCACTGCAACCACTAAGATGTTTTCTCAATATAGGTCCACAAGTAATACTTATACACACAGTTAAGAGCCAGCAGTTATTACTACATGATCATCTAGACAACAATGTCAGTACATTAGAATCCACACAAAACACTATCAATGACATACAAGTGCATGTTATCCACTGATGTATGTTAATTTGGTTAAAATTACTCTTCTAGCAAAAGCACCCTGATGTCATTGTAACTAGATAAAATAGATTAAATATGAGACATTACAAATTAAAGAGTACATTATGAGAGCTTCAACTGTAAATGCAGTAGATACGTTAAATAAAATAAATAAAAACTGCCTATTTGTCTAACAACCTTTGTAAATTCCTCTCAAAAAAGTTAAGATGCTTAAAAGCACCCGTACTACAACAATAGATGATTAGACAGATGTCTTTGCCCATTGCATCCCACTCTTTTTTTTTTCTCAAAGATGGCATGTCAATTTTTTCCATTCCATTATCTTATGTAAACACTGCCTAAAGATGCCTTAAACACTGCCTTATATAAAGTTTTCTTAAAACCGATTAGCAACCTAGAGGAATAATCGATTGAATATATGTAGCTTTGCATATGATTCTAAATGTACTAGTTTTTAACCTGCAAGTCTCATTATTCTATCCTGCTCAGTACTGCCCCCTACTGAGGTGTGACAGTTTCCCAAAATATGCCGACATATCCCTCTCTCCACACCTATATTATTGGTGAAATTCAACAAGAATGTCATCATGAATGATTCAGCGAATGGCAGAGAGAAATGGAACTCACTGGAATGTTGTGGTCCTTCCTTCCTTTGTGAGACGATGCAACGTGAGCCAGGTACTGGATGACTTTTTTGGTATTTTCTGTCTTTCCAGCACCTGATTCCCCTCTGCAAGAGAAAATTCCAATGAAAAGCAAACATAAAAATATCATTATCATAATAAAAATACCCAAATAAAATAAAACACAACAGACTGGGTAGATATTTAAGAACATTTGCATTCCACAAGCTAAATTAAGCATCAGGCTGCATCCTGTATCACAGGTCAGCTAGCTCTGCTGGTGTTTTTACAGCTGCAGCTCCTTTCAGCAGCTAGGACTCTGATTGAGGAGGATTTGGTCTATTGTGCTTGTGCATTACACAATGAGCTTTATTAAGTAAACATTAAAAGTCTTTTATAATATTACTGACATGCAAAATATGACTTTTTTTAATGACTTTTTATAACAATGATATGAATGCGAGAAATATTGTTCTTCACAAGTCTGATTCAAACATTATTCTCCACAATCTGCCCATAAATGGAAAAAAATCTTTAGAAAGACGGCCAAAGTTTTTTTTACAAAGGCCAGTGAAGTCGTTCACTTAACATTGGCTTCAATCAATAAAATATAACAGCAAATTCTAATACAAACGGGTGAACCACACAAAAACCTATATACTATATGCGTATGGTCGCCGTGATTTTGCCAAGTAAGACATGTTCCTGGATCAACATTACTGTCAAAAAATACAGACTTAACCCAATCCCTACTCCTAAACTTAACCTTATCCATAATTTATTCCTAAAATCAGTGTGAAATGATAGCTGATTAACAAGGGTGTAGAAGCACCTAATCCTGATTGTAAGCCTAAAACTGAATTTGTTGATCCAGGAACATGTTGTACTTGGTGAAATCACGCTCACCATGTGTGTATACAGGGCTCGAAATTGTGACCATTTTGGTCACATATGCTCCCGAAATGTAACCTGTGCGACCCCAAATTATATTTGGGAGCACTTGTGCGAGCGCAAATAATTGTCTTCATTTTTCTGCAAAACATTCGTGAATTACTGCACAGTATGTGCCTGCTGTGAGCTGATACAATGACCATTTCACCATTCTATCCAACATTGCATATCCCATTCTCTAAACAACTAATGAAGAGTATTTTATGAGAACCTCAAATGCATATACAATACAGGTACGCTATAACAAAATGAATTGTAAAGCACTATATACATTGACCCAAGCTACAGCAATAGATGATTAGACTGACATCTTTACCAAATGCATAGCATCCCACTGTTTATTGAGTTTAAGAGGTCATGGAAACAGCCTATCTTTCTAAAAGCATCACTTAAAACTCCTGCATTTTATTCCATTGTGAAAAAAGAAAATATCCTCATGTTGCTCCAAACTAGCAACACATAGGTTATTAGTTGGAATCCACTAGAAGATTCTGTAAAACAGTAAAGGCTTTCAAGCTTCAAAAAGGATAATAAAAAGCATAATAAAAGTAGTCTGTATGATTGTACACTATATTCACTTCTTCTGAAGCCATAAATTGTCTTCATTCATTTATAAGCTGTTAAGTGCGAGATTCCTTAACCCTGCATTCTAGCTACATAGACACGTCTTCATAGTGGGTGTGCAGAATGGCATGTGCTGCAGTGGTATCGACTTTGAGAGACGATGTTAAAACCCACTCTCATAACCTCTTACAGTGCCACTAAGACATGAGAGAGGCTGTTTACTTATTTACAATGTGCAAAGACAATAATTCAGGCTTAATGCATCAAAAGCTCGCATTTCTATGGATGAATTCTTATAGGCTGACTATAAATATTTGCTGTGGGTCTGACTCACACTGTGAGATGCTCTTCATGCCGAACAGCTGCAGCTACTGATATTTAATACCGCAATGATACATGACTCATGTTTTCAGGCATAGCTGTACATGTATGATTCCAAAAAAGCCCACTCCTGTGCAGCACTGGGGACGTGACATCACTTCCATCAGCCCCGACTGATTGACGTAACCTGTAACTGCTGAATAAAGATGATCTAATGGTTACTCACGTGCAAAGAATTGATTGGTCCTCACGATCTGCAAAAAAGGAGACAGAGAAAAAAATGGGTCAGCATTTTCAGTTCAGTTCACCTAAGCCTTTAATTCAAATCAATCCACTTTGACATTTAAAAGAACCTAAAACAGCAAAAGACAAACATTTCACCACAAAGTGATTTATCAAACACAAACAACACATGTACATTGATGCAATCTTGCAAAAGAAACTAAAAACCTATTTTATGGTTTATTCCTACCCAACTATTATTACAATCTGCTGACATATTAGTATATACTCAACACTGCATATGACTATTCTGTCTTTTCAACAGACAGAAAGTTTCCGTGAAAGAAAACACAGCAGAGAGGAAGATGGCTCAGTTAAAATGAAAATGAGTGCCAACTGAAAACGCAGTGTTGGCCTAAAATGCAAGCCAGCAAACATCTGCAAAACTCGTTATGTCACATCTCGTCTACATTCAAAGTAGGTTTCCCACTCATCTGTAAATCTCACTTCATAAACAGGTTGATCTTCCACAAAACGTAATGATTTGCAACTTCGAAAGTGAAGGCTTTATAGGAAAATTCTAAAGCGAGCAAAACCGTTTCACAGTGATACTAAACCTCTGCAAGAGGAAGATAGGAGCATCATGTGACCGCTTATTTGAGAATGGTTTTTAAAAAAGGCATATATCATATTTTTTATGTGATACAGATTGTCATTTTACTGATATTGATGTTTTAGCTTCAATGTGACCAAAACTCTGCCCTACTTACACATTTCATTCCCCAGGCACAAACAATTAAATGTCAACTCCGGTATATGCCAGAGATACTTGCATGAACATGATCCTATGGCTTGAGAAAGCCTCTGACATGCTTTGATGCACTGATCTCTGTAACATCAGCTCACTTTAATCAAACACTGATGCATATGGACTGTAGGTAATTGGGTTTGAGTATTAGGAGACTATGGCCAATACTGGCCACAGTGTCAGGACACACTGGGCTCAGGTCATGCCCAGAGAAAGAACAATCTGAATGGAAACAAATCAGCAGATTAAATGTACTACTTAATGTCCTGCAGCCTCCTCCTCATACAGGACATCTGATTCAATAAGCTCAAAGTAAACGACTTCCTCCGCATTGTACAGCAGTTACAAAACCACATACACAGTACTCGTCAAGCTTTTTGTGCGTCACACTGAAATATGTATTCATTTGTATTACAGCATAACTATCTGCATCCTCTTCCAAAGGGTTGTGATTCATTTGAATACATTTTCTGTAAACCAGGGGTGAACGAACACACCCACCCTGGGAGCTCTTCCAAGTGATCATTTGGGTGGTGTCTCAGGTCCCGAATCTGCAGAAGGTTGCTAATGATGTGGATAAATAACTTCATGTCACTGTTAAACTGTTGTTCTTGCAGTATCAGATAGCTGCTGAGAACAGGCCATCCTTGAAACGCCAGGCATCTGTGTGTGTCTGGTGGAACCAAGAAGCACAAGATAAGATAAACTTGGCCAACCCGACCCAAAAATGGTGGCCACAGACGTCTTTTCTTTTCAGGAGCAAGTCACTGCTTTAAAATGTTTGTGCAGACTTTTTCTTAAACTAAGCATGACATTTTGTCATGTAACTCATTCAGCACTGTTTGTACTACACTTGATCTACTTTCATAATTTCTTCTTGCAACTACAGTGTGAAAAGGCATATTCACACAGCACAAAATTCAATGACCAAAGGAAATAAAGTTGCTCTTTTATTTCACATTGTACTGGGAGCTTTATTAGCATTGTTGCATGTCTCTCAGTGTGAAGAGTTTGCAGGAAATCGATCCAATATCTTTATTAAAATAAAATATCAGCTGTGCTTTTGAAGTGCTGTTTGTTGACTGATCACTGTTCCAAAGCAGTCAGAATTATGATTGTTTATACATAATTTAGCATCCTCAGAGGACTTGTGGAGAAGATTCATCAAGCTCCTAAAAAGTAGTGAGGTCATTTAAAATGCCACAACCAATTTGCTTCCTTCTTTTAGGCATGGAAATGATTCTGTTCTGAAGTCCTCTAATGAGACACAGGGGCATCTGACTAAGGTTCACCTATGGGAACAGAGGATGCCTGAAGATAAAATAGTGCTGACTGCTTTCCTGTTCTGGCAGCAGGAGGTCGACTCAGGGCTGTCTGGGATGGAGAGGATCTACAGCTGGGCACATCCTCAGTATGGGGTTTCCTCCACCTGGACTCACTAAAAGTCTAACACTCGAGAACCCGCCCTCATAAGAGGCCAAATGTGTAACAGAGTATGGAAAAGAATGATAATGCCATAAAAGCATGCATGCAACAATTGTTTGAAAATCTTTTGTTTAAAAGCTAGATAGCAGAAAACAGAAGGACTCAATAACTCAATGTCAACAGGAACAGAATTGTGGAGAAGATTCATCAAGCTCCTAAAAAGTAGTGAGGTCATTTAAAATGCCACAACCAATTTGCTTCCTTCTTTTAGGCATGGAAATGATTCTGTTCTGAAGTCCTCTAATGAGACACAGGGGCATCTGACTAAGGTTCACCTATGGGAACAGAGGATGCCTGAAGATAAAATAGTGCTGACTGCTTTCCTGTTCTGGCAGCAGGAGGTCGACTCAGGGCTGTCTGGGATGAAGAGGATCTACAGCTGGGCACATCCTCAGTATGGGGTTTCCTCCACCTGGACTCACTAAAAGTCTAACACTCGAGAACCCGCCCTCATAAGAGGCCAAATGTGTAACAGAGTATGGAAAAGAATGATAATGCCATGAAAGCATGCATGCAACAATTGTTTGAAAATCTTTTGTTTAAAAGCTAGATAGCAGAAAACAGAAGGACTCAATAACTCAATATGTCAACAGGAACAGACTGTTGGATTGATGTCGTCATAAGCAGAGCTATGAAACATACCATGTTCAAAGACAAAGTTTTAGATAAAAGTTTCAGGGCTTAGGTCACAGGTTCCAGGGTGGAGATGCTTCCTTTTGTGTGGCGTACATCAACCACTGTGAACATTCATGACACTATCGGTCTCGGATACAGAGACACAGATATGGCAGCCAAGGATTCTGAAGAATGGCCTCTCCTATCAGCACAGCTGCAGAAAAGGGAAGCATATAATCAAGTGAAGAGAGGGCTCTTGACTTCTTTTCACTGCATTTTGTCAAGGCCTTAGCAACTCTTCTCTGAATAACGAACGGCTGATTACAGAGATTCCAGCATAATTCAGGCACAGTCGTACGAATGTGTGGAAATAATAAAAAATATAATGGAGCTCTAAACAAGCATTCAAAGATAACTCACAACGATCTAGTGCTGGGCAGTATATCGGTTCATTTAACATACCGGTGTTTATTTTTGTTATGATATAAATTTTTTAAATACCGCAATACCGGTGTATGTCGCTTAAACAACGTTCGGAACGCGACACTGTTTGAAAGGGGTCCCTTTTCACTGTTGCACTGTGGTGAGGGAACAGCTGTATGTGTTACTAAGCGTGAAAGTTCCGAAACTGAAGCTGTAGAACTAATAGAACGTGATGACACAGAAGAACTCATCCACAATATCCATATTGACCGCCACAAATTTCCACCATCCCCTGCCATCAGCTCACACTCTCACACACACACACACACACACACGAGCGCAACTTTAGCACTAGATTTAGCAAATTTCAGACTTTTTTAGCGGCTTTTTTCCATAGAATATTCATACAGACAAACCTAGCGACTTTTTTTGGATAAACCTTAGCTATGGTTCAGTTGGAAGATTTCACCAGTGCTGTCCCGCGAACGCGAGGTCTGACTTTCCCGGAGAAGTGTCACCTCCCTCGGCATCTGTTCTGTGCAGTGAGCGGCAGAAAAGCACTGCAGCAGACTCCTCAATAAATGAGTACAAAACAGCGTTTCCTAGCACCTGTCGCCTACTGATTGTTTGGAATTATAAATATGAGCGTAGTTCGTCTGTTAATATCACATGCACTTTTTTGTTTGTTGTTTTTTTTTTTTTTGTTACTCAGACGCTGCATGAGACAAAAAAGTAATATAGCCAAAACAACCGCATA
>NW_015505213.1:840116-841080 GCF_001515645.1 Sinocyclocheilus grahami | reverse complement strand
AAATACCGCAATACCGGTGTATGTCGCTTAAACAACGTTCGGAACGCGACACTGTTTGAAAAGGGTCCCTTTTCACTGTTGCACTGTGGTGAGGGAACAGCTGTATGTGTTACTAAGCGTGAAAGTTCCGAAACTGAAGCTGTAGAACTAATAGAACGTGATGACACAGAAGAACTCATCCACAATATCCACATTGACCGCCACAAATTTCCACCGTCCCCTGCCATCAGCTCACGCGTCTCACACACACACACGAGCGCAACTTTAGAACTAGATTTAGCAAATTTCAGACTTTTTTTTAGCAGCTTTTTTCCATAGAATATTCATACTGACAAACCTAGCGACTTTTTTGGATAAACCTTAGCTATGGTTCAGTTGGAAGATTTCGCCAGTGCTGTCCCGCGAACGTGAGGTCTGACTTTCCCGGAGAAGTGTCACCTCTCTCGGCGTCTGTTCTGTGCAGTGAGCGGCAGAGAAGCAGCGCATTCAGTTAGCCGCACCGCAGCCGACTCGTCAATAAATGAGTACAAAACAGCGTTTCCTAGCACCTGTCACTTACTGATTGTTTGGAATTATAAATATGAGCGTAGTTCATCTGTTAATATCACATGCACTTTTTTGTTTGTTGTTTTTTTTTGTTTGTTACTCAGACGCTGCATGAGACAAAAAATTAATATAGCCAAAACAACCGCATAGTCGCTCTTTAGTGTAGATGCATGTTGATTTTATCAGACGAAGCCGCGATTATAAATGAGAGTGACTCCTGGTTAACATGTATTAAAAACATGTATTTTTTGACAATATTCACTCATCATGACAGTAAAATAGAGCATTCCTAAGTCAATATACTGCAGTATTTCCTCTCTCAATCAGTAGAAAATATGGTTAACACCCGATCATGCATGAAAAAAAAATACCGTCTTGTACCGTGAAACCGGTATAATTTTGAAAAATACCGTGATAT
>NW_015505213.1:829560-840003 GCF_001515645.1 Sinocyclocheilus grahami | reverse complement strand
GAGTACAAAACAGCGTTTCCTAGCACCTGTCACTTACTGATTGTTTGGAATTATAAATATGAGCGTAGTTCATCTGTTAATATCACATGCACTTTTTTGTTTGTTGTTTTTTTTTTTTTTGTTACTCAGACGCTGCATGAGACAAAAAATTAATATAGCCAAAACAACCGCATAGTCGCTCTTTAGTGTAGATGCATGTTGATTTTATCAGACGAAGCCGCGATTATAAATGAGTGACTCCTGGTTAACATGTATTAAAAGAGGTCGTGTTTAGTCACTATTTAGTGTGGTAATTCACTCATTGACAATATTCACTCATCATGACAGTAAAATAGGGCATTCAAAGTCAATATACTGCAGTATTTCCTCTCTCAATCAGAATCAAAATATGGTTAACACCCGGTCATGCATGAAAAAAAAAATACCTTCATGTACCATGAGACGGGTATAATTTTGAAAAATACCGTGATATAAATTTTTGGTCATACTGCCCAGCACTACCATTATCTTTGTAATATGAAAAGGCATGGTCAGCAGATCATACCTCGCATACTTCCTGTTTCATTACATTTTTCATTGATTGTTCCAAACCTGCTCTGGAAGATATGCGGGCCAATGATTCCAGTGTAATTAAATGTTTTTGACCCAAATTCTTCAAAAACAAAAAAGTATGTGACCACAAACATAAAAAAAAGAGACAAACTTATTGAATATAGATATCGCCAAACTTCATAAGCCATGAAAAGCACACTTGTATGATACATTTATTTTTAAAAATGATAAATTTCATATTTTATAAAACGGAATAGGGGCAATAGTCTGGAACCACAAATTGTTTTTTTTTCTTCACACATATCCAGACATAACTAAAAATCAAATTCCATACTGCATAGAAACATGCAAATGTGTGAAAAAAATATTTAAATTGGTATTTGATTTGACTAACATCTTTTGAATAACTACCAGTCTCCACACAAATGATCATCATTAATACCAAATAAATAAATAGTTTGTCCTTTAAATACTTTCACTCAGCAAGGATGCATTCAATTTAAAGTGGGAATAAAGACATTTATAATTTTACAAAACATTTCTGTTTCAATTAAATGTTCTGTGTTGTACTTTTGAACTCTCTATTAATTTTCTAAATTAATAATAAGAATGGTTTCTTATTAAAGAAAAATCACCAAATCAGCCATTTAGAATAATTTCAGAAGGATCATGTGACACTGAAGACTGGAGTAATAACTGCTTAAAATTCTGCTTTTATAAATGATCTCTATAGAGCGGTCAAATCAACTATCAGACTCTCTCTAGTTAAAATCAGGGTAGTCTGGAGGACCACTGTGAGCGTCAACTCCAAGTTCTCACTCCGCACCCCTCAGCTGGCCCACCCTACCCCTCCCCCCCTCTTCTGGATTAACCTACGACAGGACACATTTCTCACATACCAAACCACATCGCTGCCAGACACCAGAGTGGAGGCTGGACACAGTCACAGACACAAAGAAAAAACCTTCCAATGCTAGGGCTGCAGCCACTTTCACCTCAGTAACATGGGAAGCACAAACATTCATTACACTTTCTTATGTGCATGTGCCAAGGCTAGTAAAACTCTGTGCTGCTGGACTCAAAACATGTACAGCTCCTCGCTTTGCAACAGTTTCTAACAAATAAAGTTCATTGCAAAATATCATGGCTGAACTGAAATATGGCACTGTTTTCGGAAACTGCACAAAGTATGGAAAAAATTGATCATGCACAGGAACAACTGCAGTTGACATAACAAAAGGCAATTCCAACACATAAAATAATTTGTGACTGTTTTTGCTTAAGCAGGAATGAGGTCAACACATCAGAAACTGGTTCTGATGCTGAGATTTGTGCCTCCTATCAGACCATAAACAACATCTACCACAGCTGAAAGAAATGACTGTAATACTGAATGCCAAAAGGGCTGCCAATAATTTAATCTGAGCAGCATAAGGGTAGGAAAATATTTTAATAATGCATCAATTTATAATACATGGTGATGGTTTTAAATTTGAATTTGCAATGAGTCCGTGTTTACATACTGATCAGACAATCAAGTCTGTTTCACCCCTCATGGTGATGCAGAAAGGTGCAAGGTAAACAAAGCCTGTCAGAATGACTTCTCAGGAAGATGATACAATACTGAACGATAACAGAAGACAGAAGGTCTGGCACTCTAGCCCTGAATGGCTAAAAGTGTATCTGGCCTAATGCAAAGAAAAGTATTCTTATAATAAACAATCCATCATCGACTAAGGGCGGGCAATGTGTCAAAAAATAAAAATATTAGGGATTCTTTACTATAAACTCATAACAGTTAGCCTAATGTTCTTAAAATAAATACATTTCAAGATAGATCTGAAGTCCACCAATATTTAAAAATTGCTAATTTTGGTAAATATTATTCCACTCATTTCTGTTGCGTTAGGAGTCACTCCAATTGTCTACCTGATGCTTTGTTTTCCTCTAACACTGCATATTCAGATGCTTTGTTAAAACAGAGTAAATCATAGTATAGATGCGTACTGCACCAAGGGTGGTGAATTCTTTTTTATTTATTTTTTCTCGTTTTCTGTTGTGCTTCTCGTAGAAATATCTGTGACACAGGGCTGCATAAATTTGACGTGTTACGGTTTGGTCACACTATAGTGAAATTTCACCTCAATAGCAATGTATGAAGAACTGTTCACACTGAAGTCACTTTTTAAGCAAGCAGCTTTTTTGTCAGGCAGTACAGAAAATTTGCGTGACCAACTTGAACATGAGCAAAAATAGAATGTCTGAAATATAGGGTCAATGTAATCTACACAACATCTCTATGTTCCAGTGGGCTCAGAACCAGATGAGATCTCTCTGCAACAACCTGGGCCGAGTTCAAAAGGACAAAGCCATGAAACACATTACTGCTCATTACACATGTATTGGTAACAGGTGGGTCAAAAACTCCACAGAACAGTAACTATCATAGCACATAACAACCTATTCCATCCCATTCCGTGCTTAAATGATAAGTTAGGGGGCTCAACATCTCTTAGCATAATTGAAATTTAAGTGTGCCTCCACACTGGGTAAATGTGGTTTTGAGATTGCCGTTTTAAAGGCTGTAATTATATGTTTCAGACATAACTTTCCAGTCAGTAACCGTGTTTAGATTTCATAGCTTCCATATGCCTTGAAGAGAGACGGGTGCCACTGACATTCCTGCGCTCCAGTGGCTATACTGACTGGGCCTTTTCAAAAAAAAAATGTTACAGTTGAAGTGAAGATCAGCACTTCCAAAGTTCTTAACGTTGTTATAATTAGCCCTTTGTAACCAAGTTTGGTCAACAGCCAGAGAGGGGGATTATGGCTGGTTTCTGGCAGACTAATAAAAGACAGATGTGAATGGATGTGTGGTTGTGTAAGTCAGTGTGTCCAGAGGCATTATAAAATTTACCTTAGTATGAGCCAAGTCTCATTCAGCCTTTAAAGCTGCATGTTAGACATGTCATTAAACAAATACTCAATTTGAATAGACCAATACAGAGCAGTAAATTATTTGACTAAAGTTGTTATAATTAGCCCTTTGTAACCAAGTTTGGTCAACAGCCAGAGAGGGGGATTATGGCTGGTTTCTGGCAGACTAATATAAGACAGATGTGAATGGATGTGTGGTTGTGTAAGTCAGTGTGTCCAGAGGCATTATAAAATTTACCTTAGTATGAGCCAAGTCTCATTCAGCCTTTAAAGCTGCATGTTAGACATGTCATTAAACAAATACTCCATTTTAATAGACCAATACAGAGCAGTAAATTATTTGATCTATTAAGTTTGTTAGAATTCATAAGCAAACAAACCTCTAACTGATCACTTTCCTCTTATTATCTATAGACTGGACACCATGAAGTTTGTTATAATACAGAGTAATAGCAATGTCCCTTTGAAGGAAAGTGTGTTCAGTCGGCAGCCATATTTGCATCTATCTGTTTGAATGGGGAAATCCTGAAATCTCAAAAACTGCTTGCCACACTCACAATTAAACTGCATTTCAAATCATCAAAAAATCTGACACAAACAGCCCCTTAAATGTTTTATGCTCAAATGGCATTTAAAAATGCACCATCGTTGTGTATCTAAAGTCTGGTAATATTTGATTAATATGAGTCTTTCAAAGGCTAATGGAAGTGCGGATATCTAGCAATGAGAGTTATTTTACACAGTATTTACTCAATTCTCACACACACCTATCTGCTGGACTGATATCTGCTGATGCTGATAAATGTTGGCCACTTGAACTATCACTATACAACAAAAACTAATCAGAAAACGCCAACAACACAAAGAAAATGTGCTGGCTTGTTACTATTATGCTTTAGACTTAATCTTAGCATACCATATCAGATGCTTTGATTAAACTTTGGCCAGTTGTGGTGCTCTGATTAAAGAGTGTAATAGAGTGGTTTCCAACCATAAATGTGATTGAAATCACAAGTGTGCTTAAACAATAACTGGAACAAAGCCATAACGGAGGAAACATCTCAAGAGGAAAAGTAAACAACTTGGTTCCACTGCCGTAATCCCTGTAGCTCTAATGATGCCGGCACGTGTAGCATAGTTAGGGGTGTTTCCTCCAGAGGCAGACACTAGCATCCATGTGTCCCAGCCACACTTGACCCAGCACGTCAGAGTATGTACTGCCCCCCATCCCCCAACCATTGGCACACAAAGGCGACATTGTACCCCACAATGCAGGTCAGCCTCTCTTTCCCAGCCTGGGACGGCTCTTGTTCACTGGCCTCTGACAGATCTGGACAACTGGCCTGTCCTTCTATGTGAGGGAGTCAGCTTTGATAGAGAATTCAGCATTGCATTGATGCCAAATGCTTCGCCATTTCCTGGACAAACTTCTTTGACTCCAAGTTTGCATGATTGTTCACTACTACCAAAACTGTACCAATGTAGGAACTCATAAAATGTATAAAATTTTATGTACATGGCATTTACAGATACAAAAAAAAGCAAATATGTTACCCTTCAAAAGTTTTTTATTTTTTTATTTATAAATTAATACTTTTATTCAGCAATGACACAAAATGAATCAAAAGTGTCATAAACCCTTTCACATTATTACAAAACATATTTCAAATAAATGCTCTTTATTTGAACTTTCTATTGATCACAAAAACATGAAAAATTTAATCAGTTTGCACACAAATATAGGCTATTAGGCAGCACAAACATTTCCAACATTGATAATAATAATAAAAGCTTCTTGAGCAGTAAATAAGCATATTAGAATGATTTCTGAAGGATCAGGTGACACTAAATAATATATGGAGTAGGGCTGGGACAATAAACATGCAACGCGGATTGAGAAATTATTCTGCATCGATTCTGAGATTTTCCGAAGACATCGTGATTCTCTCTTGAATCGATTCGGAGCTTAGTTTTTTAACAGCAGATGGCACTGCGTGCTTTAGAAATAGCCGTATTCTGCTTGCTTCCAGTTCCTTACACACGCACCATTTAAACCCAAAATAATAATTCATAAAGTTCGAAAAGGTTGAAGTGAATTACAAGGACATTCACAGTGGGCTGTGTTTACATTAATCTTGCATCATAAAAGCATTAAAAAGTCAATGTGCAAGTACATTTAACCACTTACATTACTCAGCCGAACGTGCAAGTGCTCTTCTTCGTAAGCATTTGAGTGTGCAGTTAAAAACTAGCCTAGAGCACAATCTGCTGTTAAAAACTAAACTCAGAATCGATTCGAGTTCTATTGATCACAAAAACATGAAAAATTTAATCAGTTTGCACACAAATATAGGCTATTAGGCAGCACAAACATTTCCAACATTGATAATAATAATAAAAGCTTCTTGAGCAGTAAATAAGCATATTAGAATGATTTCTGAAGGATCAGGTGACACTAAATAATATATGGAGTAGGGCTGGGACAATAAACATGCAACGCGGATTGAGAAATTATTCTGCATCGATTCTGAGATTTTCCGAAGACATCGTGATTCTCTCTTGAATCGATTCGGAGCTTAGTTTTTTAACAGCAGATGGCACTGCGTGCTTTAGAAATAGCCGTATTCTGCTTGCTTCCAGTTCCTTACACACGCACCATTTAAACCCAAAATAATAATTCATAAAGTTCGAAAAGGTTGAAGTGAATTACAAGGACATTCACAGTGGGCTGTGTTTACATTAATCTTGCATCATAAAAGCATTAAAAAGTCAATGTGCAAGTACATTTAACCACTTACATTACTCAGCCGAACGTGCAAGTGCTCTTCTTCGTAAGCATTTGAGTGTGCAGTTAAAAACTAGCCTAGAGCACAATCTGCTGTTAAAAACTAAACTCAGAATCGATTCGAGAGAAAATCACGATGCATTCCGAAAATCTCAGAATCGATCCACGAAACGCGAAGCATCGATTTATTGTCCCAGCCCCAATATGGAGTAATGGTTCCTAATAATTCAGCTTTGCCATCAAAACAAATAAATAATATTTTAAAATATAATCAAATGGAAAATGGTCATTTTAAATAGTAATAATAAATCATAACAGTACTGTATTTTTGATCTAACAGATGCAGACTTATTTCAAAAACATTTTTAAAATATTGTACAGACCCCAATCTTTTCAACAGTAGAAGGCTCGCAAAATCGCTAGCCCAACGTCCCGGGGCTATTGTGTTTTCCATTCGGGCTACCACAATGTTTCACCACCCTGCCCAATAGGCTATCTTGAATAGTGATATAAAATTCCTTCCTTGATTTACAATCCCAAATGTACCCCTTAACCCTTCCCCTTTCCCCTCTGTTTCACGCGATCACGTGAAGGGGTAGGGGTTTCTTGATTCTCTTTTGGTTGGAGGGGTAGGGGTAAGGGGAAGGGCCAGATAGCCCTTCAAACGAAGATTTTTCGGGACCACACTTCAAACGAAGGAGTATGAATTATCTCAGCGTAAACCGGCTTCAGCAGCAACATGGCTGCCCGAGCGAACAAAAAGACCCAAATGTAAGCATTTTTTGGCATTAATAAAGTTTTTAATGAAAAATAATAATTTGTTTTATGTTACATTCAATCGTGAGTTCATATTTACAGTCATGTTACTCAAAGAAATGTTTGCAAAAAATCGCTAAAGTTTGCTAACGTCATATCATTACAGACTGCACGATAGTGTCACAACATATTTATATGTCTGATCAGGGCGATAACCACCGTAGACATTGAGGGGGGCTAGTCCCCCCAATAATTATAAATCGCTAAACCCTTTTCTCAAATATTGCCAATTTAAGAGCGAGAGAGAGAGAGATGAAAGTTGCAAGTATGCGCGTCTGTGCATTTCTCTTTTTAGAGTGAGTTTACTTCAAAAATTTGATCCTCTTGTTGCTGGAAAATATAACGTAGCAATTCAGTATTTAAACTGTTATTAATAAAAGTTTAAATACTGATGTGTGAGCTGCGCGATCTCTGATATATGTGTGTGTGTGTGTGTGTGTGTCAGTAAGCAGCGCATTAATATAGAATGGTAATTAAAGGCTTTAATGCACACCAGTATTGGTGGGTGTATTGTAGAAGCTAGATGACGTATGATGACGTGTGACGGCATAGTAGTGGTGTCCCAATTCTTAGGTGAATATTTTCAATATTTTAGGGGAAGGGGAAGGGGTATAAAATAGAATTGGGAATCTCAAGTGCATCATTATATTGGATCTGTGCAATCAGTTTTAAAGGGGCAGCAGCCTATAAAAACCTGCTGTTTCATAAGCGCCACCTGCTGTCAGAGAGTGACATTTGGTTCTCAGTCACAAAGCTAAAATCAGACCATTCTGTTTTTGCTTCAAATTTTGAAATTATACAATCTCATTCCAATCAAGATATCATGTATTTAGCATCTTTGTTTGGATCACGATTAAAATGCAGTGGTTGTCTCAGCACAGCCAAAGCATTAGTTTGTTTATATGAAGAGATTTATTTTATTTGTATTTAATTATTTGATTTGGGATTTGTTAAAAAATTTCAAGTTAGTTTTATTATTTGACATATTTCAATTTCACAAAGAAATATGCAGCATTTTGTTGGAGAAATAATAAAAGGACACCTTTTCATTTATAATTCGTTTTAAATCTCATTTTGTTAAAAAGAAAAATTGTGAGAAAACTGTATTGTGAAATCAGTACCGTGAGTCGTATCGCATCGTGAGTTGAGTGAATTGTTACATCCCTATATGCTACTAGTTTTTGCTGTGGTATCAAAGAAGTATTCTGTTATTTAAATAATAAAGAACCATATTTTTCTTGCTCATCTGCAAAATGATCCGATCTGTTACTCAAAATCTGATATGACAATGCAATATGATGGTGGTTTTGTGATCCGTTGCACCCCTACTCTCTTGACTTGTTATTTGAAGAAAAAAGGCAATCACTGAAGTTTTTAATCATGCTGATTTGTCCGCAGTGAAGTTCAGCTGATGACTTTCTTTTTTTTTTATTATTCAAGCTACTTAAATTCATTTTGGGCTACCAAAATCTGAAGAATGTCAGCCCGAAGGGCTACCAGCGATTTTGAAATTTTGCAAGCCCTGTGTAGTGTACATTACATTAATAAAATCTTACATATAGAAGTAATTATTTCAATCACAAATGCTACAGCAATGAAACAAAATACAAGAATTCCATTCCACACAGTGGAAGTGCAGAATTGGTGCAGCCTACTTACAAACACAAATCTCATATTACGAAACACAGTTACATTTATTAAACCACTGTCCGGACTACATTTGATGTTCATTGATTGTATAAACTCGAAAAATAAACACCTTTCTAGTGAAAATTAAATTGAGAGTTAAAAGATTAAATTATTCAGTTGTAATGGAACACACTAACATCACTGCCGAACACAATCTTAATCTGTGACACATAGTTGCCCACTCCAATATCCAACTGCCCCAGATTTACTAAGAGATGACTTAAAGATTATGACAGTGGTAGAAAAAAAATTACAGTTGACTGAATCCGAGAATTACATCTCCTGATCTTGCCTTACAATAAACCACGACCTCTCCGCTTCATTGAGAAAATAACCAGTAAGAAAACACAGAAAGCATTTGAAAAACCATTTGAAAAACCTACTTTGTATGATCTCCTGCTGTGATGGACAGAAGCTTAGTATTCACAGCCAATGACATATGATAAAAACAGAGCACTGTATACAAAAAAAATGACTCCCTAATTCTTTCAACACATCTAAATTAGTTCTGGAGTAACCTTGCAGTTTAGTAGTAGCTGAAGAACACAGCGTCTGATGGATGTATTATCTTTCATTTTTCCCTTTAATATACACCGATCCACAGCTGGGGCAAGACAAACTCAAGCCCAGTGAAACACAAAAAAATGCAGCCCTTTTTCTTTCTGTTTTTGGGGCTTATCTGAAAGCACCAGATGCGGCAGAGAAAATTTATTTATCTCTCAGAGTGGAAAAATAAACTGAAATATAATAGACACCGTTGGAAATAGTGACCATTCCATTTCTGTCGCTCTACATCACATGATACTATGAAACACAAAGTACAGCCAATAACATTAAAGGTTGGCTGAAACTGCTAGTAAGCTCAAATTCTGCTTTAGGGTTTAGGAAATCTTGAACTGCTAAAAATGGCAAAAGGTGGAGCATTTGTCTGCTTATTTGAACAACGTGGTGGTCTCATCTAACAAAGCAAGTGCTTAAAGATTGAGAAAACCCAACACACCTTATTTTTTTTCACTGCAAAAATTCTCAGCGGAAATGCAGGATTCAAAAATGTTATTTCTGTAACACATGGAGACACTGAGACATCAGAAGAAATATTTGTTATGGTCTTACCTTGAAGCATGCATCTGTAGGCAGATTCAGAAATGGCGTAGATATGAGGTGGCATTTCATGCCTCTTCTTGCCCCTGTACATCTCGATGATGTTCTCTGAGTATATGGGGAGGTTTTTGTATGGGTTTATGACCACACAGAAGAGTCCTGAGTATGTCTGCACAGACAAGAACAAACAAAAGGGGGGAAAAAAAATAAAAAATCAACACTTAACTGGCGGTCAACCGATATGGGTTTTTAAAAGAAGCTGGACAAACAACATAAATATTGAATATATACATACATTTAATAACATTCAATTATGTAAACAAAACGGTTTAAAAACATTGAACATAGTGCTGGGCGATATATCGGTTCATACCGAATACCGGTGTTTATTTTTGTTATGATATTAATTTTTAAAATACCGCAAGTATGTCAATTAAACAACGTTCGGAACGCGACACTGTTTGAAAGGGGTCACTTTTCACTGTTGCACTGTGGTGAGGGAACAGCTGTATGTGTTACTAAGCGTGAAAGTTTCGAAACTGAAGCTGTAGAACTAATAGAAC
>NW_015505213.1:822593-829326 GCF_001515645.1 Sinocyclocheilus grahami | reverse complement strand
AAATACCGTCATGTACCGTGAAACCGGTATAATTTTGAAAAATACCGTGATATGAATTTTTGGTCATACTGCCCAGCACTAATTGAACACATACGTGTTCATAACCAAACCCTGTAACTTGACATAAATCCCAACATTTTCAAATAAAAGAACCACAAAAGCGATTAAACATATAATGGTAACTCTTTGTCTTATTTCTTGTAAAGCCACGAAATAAGTATCTCTATTTTACTTTACTTGGTTTAACATAGGGATGCAATTTAAAACTAATTTTGGCTGATAGCCGATGTTGATATATAATTATTTTTAATTTTGTTTGTTAACTTATTTGAACTTATTTGTTAGCATTAAATAAACAATAAAGTTCTTTTTTAATTACAGTACATTGAAGATTTGAAAATAACTATAAATAAACTGTGTATCACTGCATTTCTTTTTTTCAGAAAGATGCAGTGGTAACCTTAACATTTTATTTTATGATTTAACATTTGTAAATGGTCTAAAGCAAAAGAGTTGTAAAAATTAGGGATGCTCCGATCCGCCTTTTTCGCCTCCGATACAGATTCCGATACCTAGGGTTCGGTATTGGCCGATAACAATCCGATACCAATGAAGTTTTTTCCCCGCATTTAAATAAATGTAGAATTTATATATCTCTGTGTGTGGAACTGATAATCATTCTTTCACAATCTACTAGATACAGACTACTTCATTATAAAGAAAAATGAAATAAACAATAAATATGAAAAAATATAGGCCTATGTATATTTATAATCTATGACAAAAATGTATCATAATCTAGGTTAGTGGATAATTCGGCAGCAAAAGTTATTCTAGAAAAATTAGTGCACAATAATTTTAGAAATCCAAACATTTAGTGTAAAAACAATATTTTGTGGGAAACAAATAAAAGTGTTGCACTAAAAATGGTAAAAAGTTACACATTGCTATTTGCATTATAAAATCCATTCATTAAAAACATTCATATATATGTTTAAGTATATACTATAAAATTAAAATACATTTCTTTTGAATGTATAGCATATTTTTTAATAAGGCAACAACATATGATAGATACGATAGGACAAAACAAATACAGTGCAGCACGAACTGTTTTTATACAGTTTATGAGCACGAAGTGCTTACAATGTCCGCATCCGGTGTACAGAATGATGCGCCTGAAGCAACATTCTGCACACCGAATGCGCACATTGTAGGCGCTTCGTGTTAAAAACTGCAAAGCACAAAGAGAAGAGAAATTGATGCATAGTGTATTATATCTGAGCAACAGTTATTGAGCCTTTCTTTTAACAGTTTTCAATTTCAGTTACTGTGCACGTTAAAACAGACGAAGCCGCGATTATAAATGAGTGACTCCTGGTTAACATGTATTAAAAGAGGTCATGTTTAGTCACTATTTAGTGTGGTATTTTTTGACAATATTCACTCATCATGACAGTAAAATAGGGCATTCAAAGTCAATATACTGCAGTATTTCCTCTCTCAATCAGTAGAAAATATGGTTAACACCCGGTCATGCATGAAAAAAATAAATACCGTCATGTACCGTGAAACCGGTATAATTTTGAAAAATACCGTGATATGAATTTTTGGTCATACTGCCCAGCACTAATTGAACACATACGTGTTCATAACCAAACCCTGTAACTTGACATAAATCCCAACATTTTCAAATAAAAGAACCACAAAAGCGATTAAACATATAATGGTAACTCTTTGTCTTATTTCTTGTAAAGCCACGAAATAAGTATCTCTATTTTACTTTACTTGGTTTAACATAGGGATGCAATTTAAAACTAATTTTGGCTGATAGCCGATGTTGATATATAATTATTTTTAATTTTGTTTGTTAACTTATTTGAACTTATTTGTTAGCATTAAATAAACAATAAAGTTCTTTTTTAATTACAGTACATTGAAGATTTGAAAATAACTATAAATAAACTGTGTATCACTGCATTTCTTTTTTTCAGAAAGATGCAGTGGTAACCTTAACATTTTATTTTATGATTTAACATTTGTAAATGGTCTAAAGCAAAAGAGTTGTAAAAATTAGGGATGCTCCGATCCGCCTTTTTCGCCTCCGATACAGATTCCGATACCTAGGGTTCGGTATTGGCCGATAACAATCCGATACCAATGAAGTTTTTTCCCCGCATTTAAATAAATGTAGAATTTATATATCTCTGTGTGTGGAACTGATAATCATTCTTTCACAATCTACTAGATAAAGACTACTTCATTATAAAGAAAAAGAAAATAAACAAATATGAAAAAATATAGGCCTATGTATATTTATAATCTATGACAAAAATGTATCATAATCTAGGTTAGTGGATAATTCGGCAGCAAAAGTTATTCTAGAAAAATTAGTGCACAATAATTTTAGAAATCCAAACATTTAGTGTAAAAACAATATTTTGTGGGAAACAAATAAAAGTGTTGCACTAAAAATGGTAAAAAGTTACACATTGCTATTTGCATTATAAAATCCATTCATTAAAAACATTCATATATATGTTTAAGTATATACTATAAAATTATATACTATATTTCTTTTGAATGTATAGCATATTTTTTAATAAGGCAACAACATATGATAGATACGATAGGACAAAACAAATACAGTGCAGCACGAACTGTTTTTATACAGTTTATGAGCACGAAGTGCTTACAATGTCCGCATCCGGTGTACAGAATGATGCGCCTGAAGCAACATTCTGCACACCGAATGCGCACATTGTAGGCGCTTCGTGTTAAAAACTGCAAAGCACAAAGAGAAGAG
Organism: Sinocyclocheilus grahami; assembly: GCF_001515645.1. Lineage (NCBI taxonomy): Eukaryota > Metazoa > Chordata > Actinopteri > Cypriniformes > Cyprinidae > Sinocyclocheilus > Sinocyclocheilus grahami. The sequence goes on along the minus strand of NW_015505213.1, from coordinate 826,520 downwards.
AAATTGATGCATAGTGTATTATATCTGAGCAACAGTTATTGAGCCTTTCTTTTAACAGTTTTCAATTTCAGTTACTGTGCACGTTAAAAATAATTCAGTCAATTCTACACGGACCGCAAGCACTGTGTTTGGTCTGCTAGAACCCCTCCCTCCGTATGTATTTGAGTTTTGTGTGTTTTTTTTCCACTTAAATATATTTTAATGTTATACCTTATTTAAAATAAAACAAAGCAAAAAACAAGTGTCTTATTTATTATACAACATAGCATATACATCACTTAGTTGTCCGCGACAAACAATGTTGTTCTGTCATGGTACAAGTCCTTGTGGAGATTGAAAGAATGCCATCTTTTCCTGTTCCGTTGTTGTCTCTTTTTTGTAGTTTTAAATAAATGATCTCTTCTTGAATATTTATTTGCCGCTGTCACAGCTGATGCTTCTCCGATAAGCTGCTTCTTCTTGGGCTTTTGCCTGACACTGTGGGCTACACCAGCAACATGCCTGTGGGCACTGCAGACTAGTGGGTTACATGTGTAATGGCACGTCGATGCTGAAGAATAAATTAAAAGCGACGCACAGCCTACGGCAGGGTTCCTCAAAACTTGCCCTGGAGGGCCAATACGCTGCAGAGTTTAGCTCCAACCCTGATCAAACTCACCTACCTTTAATTTTCTAATGATCCTGAAGACACTGATTAGTATGCTCAGGTGTGTTTGATTAGGGTTAGAGCTAAACTCTGCAGGAAAGTGGATCTTGTGGGCCAGATTTGAGGATCCCTGGCTTACGGCGTAACGGCTATGGCGTAGGTCCGACGCAGAAGTATAAATCAGCCTTTAGAGAGCAGGGGCCCGTTACAATAAGGAGGTTCAACCAACTCGGAGTTGAAACTCAAACTCTGAGTTGACTTATCCTGAGATGGGAAACTCTGAGTTTTCGGTTTCAGAACAGCTAAATTGTGTTAGTTCAGTCGACTCTGAGTAGGTTGACTCTGAGTTTAGCGCGTGCACCACGACTATGAGAAGTCATGATCAATGGAGCTCCGAAATTATGATTCACCATGGCAACAGCACCGACAAAAAGACATCCGCATACTTCAGAGTCAATAATTAACTTTACAGTTTTTTTACCTCTGATATTATAACAGTGATTGAGAATTAAATTATTTAAAGGGGTCCTATTATGCTTTTTCACTTTTTCAACTTTAGTTAGTTTGTAATGTTGCTGTTTGAGCATAAAAAAAGATCTGCAAAGTTACAAAGTTCAAAGTCCACTTCAAAAGGAGATATTTTATTTAACAGAAATCAAAATTTTACAACAAACGACTCGTTTGGGCTACAACAAATTTTTTCCGGGATTTGTGATATCACAAATATCGACGAATGGGACTAGAGAAGGCAACGAGTGTTCAAATCGCATTCAAATTGATTTGATATTGACACTGAAGCTCACAAGCGGCTATGGTAAGAGGCAAGACATTTCCCGACCAGGCGCCGAGTGCTGCCAATCACAGCACACACTGGCCCAGTTAACCAATCACAGCACACACTGGCCCAGTTAACCAATCACAGCACACACTGGCCCAGTTAATGAGTCACCGTGCGCGCGCTCTCGCTTTCTCTCTCAAAATACGCAAATGGCTTCAAATCACCGTATCGCGTCGGTCTATAAGCCAGCTGCACAGTTGACACAGGAATTGTCACTTGTACAAACGAGGCAGTGTCACATCGTCACTAAAGTTTATAAATTGCATTACTTTATCATTCTTGCTGGTGTTTAACCATCCAGCGCTCACGCGCTCTCCTGCAGACCTCCAGCGCCCACACATAATGCCAGGTTCACATTACTCCATTTGCAGTGCATATGCGGTGCGTATTTTTTCCGCGCTCATGTTAACTGATTAATAAAGTGTGCACACTGCACATGGTTGCTGTCTGGCAGTGCGTTCAGGAGCGGTGCGTCTGCAGCAGTGCAGAGATCGTTTTCCCACCGAGTCTGTTTGCTGCGCTGCAGCAAGTAACAGCGCATTGTTTGTAGAAAATATGAACATGGATTGACACGAAAATGTAGTAATTACAGTATTACACCATAAATGCATATTATTAATCAGCAGGAGGCGCTTCTGGAACACCAGATACAGTGTTTCCTTGGATACCGCAGTAAGCAAAGCAGCACTGTGCTGAAACACTGCTTTAATATGAACTATACAGAGAAGAGATGAAAAGAAAATACCACGTAAACTTTTCTGAAGACAGTCAGTTCCCCTCAGAAACACATTCATATAAACCCCCAAATCAACATTCAGGATTTTCTTTCAATAGTGTCTGGTGTAAAAATTTTAATTTATGTTAAGAATAACAAGGGCTCTGACAAAAACTGCCTTCCCTGGTGTTGGTTGAGTATAGTACTCCCACAGTAAACTCTTTATTTTAAAGTGTTAAACTTTTTATTTTTGGCAAACAAAGGGTTTACCATTAAAACATGGAAGAAATAGCGTATTGTGTGATTATTCTTTTAAACAAAAGTTGTAATAATTGTTGTAGTAGTCAGGGGTTAAAGCAAAAAAATATATATATATTTTGACTGAAAATTTTTCCTCGACCAAACCCCATTGCACAGCCATACCGGTCACACACACCCAGTTTAAGAGCAGTGTTTTTCTTCTTGTAATTAAAAAAAAATTAAGGAGCACCTTCTAATCAATAATCAAAAATTCTGATCAAAAATTAGCCTTCTTAACATGAGGTGAAGTGATTTACAAAGGCATTTTCTTTTTACCTTTGCAATGGCATCATTTTCATGTCAAATTCTAAAATTTATTTTTATAAGCTTTTTAAAATTTCTACTTAAAACAATATAATTAGAAGTAGAATAAGACAAATAAGTTACCAATCATGAAATTAGTATTAATGAAAAATGTATTTGTACTACAGAGGAGGCACAGAACACAAAAGTGGCTTGTAGGTACATTTTCAGACATTCAATGAGGCTCAGAGGTGGCATGAGTGCAATTAAAGTCATAAATTCATGTGGAGATTAAATGTTTTAAATATAACATTTTGAATACAGAAATATTAAATGATTTAAATAATTGCAATTATACCTAAAAATGAAAACTGAAACCGCCATCAGGTGGCGGCAAATCACTGAATTTATCACTGAATCATTCATTCAATTGATTCGTTTGAACGGCTGATTCATTCATGAATGAAGCAAGTGACTGTCTTTATGAATGGGTAATCATGAATCACTGACTCACTAGATTCGTTAAAAAACATACTTTCATTCATGAATGAAACACCGCTGTGTTTGCTTTTAGAGATGACCAGCGGCTGAGCTGTTACTATATTTGGAACTATTTTCATTGAAGAACTAGAGCAAAATCAGTCAGTACTTGTTTACTGAACTGTTGTATTAAATCAGTATCACATTTGCAAACTCCTTTAAAGGGGTCATATGATGTTGCTAAAAATAACATTATTTTGTGTATTTGGTGTAATGCAATGTGTTTAAGTGGTTTAAGGTTAAAAAAAACACATTTTCCACATACTGTACATTATTGTTTCTCCTCTATGCCCTGCCTTTCTGAAACGCGTCGATTTTTACAAAGCTCATCGGTCTGAAAAGCGAGGTGTGCTCTGATTGGCCAGCTATCCAGTGTGTTGTGATTGATTGAATACCTCAAGCGTGTGACGGAAATGTTACGCCCCTTGCCATACTGTGTTTCCATCATACAGTCTATGGTTTTCATGTGTCCTGGCGCGACGAGACAAAACAAATAAAACCCATTACAAACAAGGAATTTGTTGCATCCAGTGGAGACATAATTACTGATTATAATGACTTATACTGTGTTTTTATGCTGTGCGCTGCATAGCCTATTGCGCCGCGTAAACATAAAACCATGTCTGCATTTGTGATCGGAGAAAT
>NW_015505213.1:791631-822412 GCF_001515645.1 Sinocyclocheilus grahami | reverse complement strand
GCTGTGAGTCAGAAGCGCCAGACTGTCCTTGCAAAGTTGGAACTGCCCCACTTTATAGAAACATTATGTCCTCTTTTGAAAGGCCAAACAAAGTAGTTTCACTTTCACAACGAAACACACAGCAGCTTGAGTAAGCTGCGCCCGGCGGATTTGACGAAGGAGGCTTGCCCAACCACATGTGACGACCCCGGGCTGCTTGTAACACTCAAAAGAGAAAGGAAAAATTGAAATCGCATCATATGACCCCTTTAATAATTATTCAAATCTGTCACTCTCCTTATCGCGATCTGTGGGCGCACAGAAAATGAGAGTTCTCAAGACTCAAAAGCACGTGCAAATGATACGTTCTGTCATCTGTCATCGCGTTATAAGTGCGGAACCTGCGGGAATGAGTATAATTATTACTCATTTCAATCCTGTGCCTGAAATTCAAGGCCTGCTCCGTGTTCTCTGCTAATAACCCGACTGTGAATGATGCGAGCAGCGTTATGTTGTCAGTGAGAAGCTGCAGCCGTGGCGGGGATGATTTTTGGTGTGCCGGCAGAACAACAACAATGTGCAATGTTTCTTTTCCCCTCATTTTTTCTAATTGACGGAAACCTGTCGTAGCGACGGAAAACTTTCATCCCTGAGTCCCCGAGTAGTATTATGTACATCATACTGCACCACAGTAATATATTTCTTATAATTTCTTTAAGCTAACCCGAACTTATATTTTGAGGGGTTGCCATGAGGAACTTGTTTCTGTAGGTCTATGTAAATGATATGAAGATAGTTTTACTCCAATGAAACAGTCAAATGCTCATGAAGTGACTCTTAGAGGGAGTCAGAGCAGTTCTGGAGGTGTTGTTCATGTATTTATGTCCTCATGTAGTGATACGACAGAAGCTGAAATCACCGCGAGCATCGCACACTGTGTAGAAAGCAAAAACGCTCGTCTGTGCCATTTACATACACAGAGACACGCAGAACATGCTGGATTCATATTTAAATAGTATTTTTGCAGCTTAATATTTACAGATACTAGTCCATATTGTGACTATTTAAGTATACTGGCCTACTTTTGATCAATTCATCCAAACTTTGACAAATTCCGTGACATTCCGGGTCATACAGTAAATTCCATTTATATGACTGGATTCCGCGATTCCGTCAGCGCTTTCCGCATCGCGAAAATCATAGATAATATTGAGGTGTTTTGCACCTTCAGTGTAACGTTAGTGGATTGCAATTTATTGCAACTTAAGCAAAGTCTGCTGCTACCTTACCTTTGAGAGACAACTAATGCGTGATCACCGAAGCAGCTTCAGTTAGCAAGCGCTTTCGGAGTGAGAGTGAATTCCGCTTTGATTGGTCTGACTCGTGACTCCCAACAAATCAGATGGGCGGTGGGTGGAGACGGCTTTAGGCCAGAGTGGTGAGTTCTGACAGGCTGCATCAGAGCCAAATAGCGCGTTTCAAAATTAAGTTATTTTATCAGCAAATCGGTTTTGAAAATGACTGATACCAATAATCATAAAAATGATTAATATCGGCGCCGATAATCGGTCGACCCCTACAATGGAGATATCGGTCTTAACATCCTGGCAGAGTTCTTACAAAAACACAAAAGATTCAACAGTTTGTGATCCTATTTTACTCATTTTTCAAATCCTGTCAAAATCTGTGAAACCTAACAAAAAAAGGAAATGAGTCAACTGATTGTTCTGCATCTCTCATGTTATGCAAGAAGCCTCTCATCAACACCAAAACTGTATAGCCTAATATCCAAGGACACTACAATGGTCTCTGTCTAAGAACTTGGTATTACAACCACTTCCTGTGTCTGTTTGCCTCTTTAAGAAGAATCGCTTTATGTATCCCCAATTGTAAGTCGCTTTGGATAAAAGCGTCTGCTAATGACTAAATGTAAATGTCATCATTCTTACTTTTTTAATTCTGATAATGGAGCAAAACAAGCCACAACTACATATTCCAGTACATTTAATGTCCCAATGTAATAGAAATAGCGGCAGATCATTTCTTCTGTATGTGACATACATCCGAGTGAAACGGATTATTGAAAAAGAAAAAGAAAAAAGTAAGGTGGGGACTTGGTTCAATTCAGCAGTTGTTGATTGGATCTGAATGAAAGTTTGCAGTCTACTGTAAGATAGGAGCTGGGTTTAAGCAGAAGAAATGAAAGCATAAGTTCAGCATACGACACCAAAAAGAAAGAAGTCTGACATTTCGCTGAAAGATCAAGGTGTGGTTTTTCAATTAAAAATTACAAGCTCAAAAAAAAAAAGTTTTAAAACCAAAGAAAAAAAAACATTTTATGATGAATATATAGAACTGGAAAATATTTGTTTAAACAAACCCATAAAGAGAAATCAAGTCTAACGTGTCATCAACCAATCATGCTATTCAAGAACAGAGGGGCGTGGGTAGGCAGAGAGAAACGCAGCAACTCCACGGCTCTGCCCACACAGCAGATATGAGAGCACATACCACACACCAGCCACGCACAGGAAAGAATATACAACCTTTAAGTAAATATATAACATTATGCTTCCATTTTGTGGGCTACATTTCTTCAAACATAAACATTAGCCGACAGTAATAAGGAAGCTGAGAAATTTGAGAAATGCAGGTGCTATCAACAATCAATCTGACATCTTGACATCTCACAGATATTACAAGCCAGCTGCAGCTCGATGCAAAACACAAAGGTCCTGTTATAAAACTTCAGGTTTTACTAGGCCAAGCATGGGCCTCTACAGCTAATTACTGTAGCCTATAAGATGGGAGCACAGCAACCACATGGAACAGAGGCTTAAAAACCAAAAAATGCAGGGAACTAGCCTTACAATCCAGCCTGACTGTTTTCCACTAAGTGGGTGTGGGAGAGTGGTCTGCACCCTCTCATCATTGTGTAAAATGACAACAGCGCCCGCTTTCATAACGCCTGAAGTGCAGCCAATCGAGATGATCTCTGTTACCGACAACCTAGAAAAGCTTTCAATGTTGGGAAATGAAAAGTTAAACTGGATAAATTCCATCCAGTGTTTTAAAGGATGTAACTGGGTGGTAATATCAACAGAAGTGTGAAGACAAGTGGCTGCTCTCATGGAGATTTCATAATAACTTCATAGCAGCTCCTTCACACTTGGGGAATGGAGGAAATGATGGGGCTACACCTCCAAACAGCTTGCTTCACACTCTCTTTGTTTGCAGAAACAAAATGCAGAAAATAAAAGTTGACTTTTCACCGAAATTAACAAGGAACATCATCAGATCAATCAATGATCAAAATAATCATTAGTTGCAGCCCTACTCCCAACGTAAACCTGCAAAAACCAAGGTAGAAAAGTCTGCAACTTGAAAGCAAATGGATTATCATCATCACACTTACATATATGAGCCCAGAGTAGTAGCGATCTTTCAAGTTGTGTAAAACAGATGCTTCATTCAGGCAGGTGAGTTCTGCCATATCCTCCACTTTGCTGAACTTGGGCGGGTTCATCTTCTGGATGTCATCTTTGTTCACCAGGGCCTTCTTGCCATTTTCAGCCAGCTCAACGAGCACCTCCTCTCCACGTTCCTCTCGGATGCTGGCCGCCTCGAACCCATGCCGTTCAGAAGGAACCCACACCAGCTTCTTGGCCGTCCAGTCTGCCTGGTTAGCTGGGTTGTAGACCATGGCCCGATCCACAAAGAGGTACCGCTCGGGGTCCTCTTGCCCGCTCCGCTGCGCCATCTCCGGCATGAGGAACTAAAAATAGGCCACCTGGAAAAAGAGTTCGAGAGAGTTAGTGATGGAAGAGCAGAGATTCACTTCAAATGTATGCGATATGACACAGCCGTGGCATAGGAGTATAAAGGGTCAATATTTCATTGGTTTTACATGGATATAGCCGAGAACATTCAATTTGCAAATACTATGCAGCATTCACTTCATCTATGGTTAACATTTTAAACCAGTCCTTATTGTAAAAATAAAACAGCTGTAGTAGTTTTTCTGGCATACATTCATAAGATGGATCTTATCTATGCACAATCAGCTTGTAACACTCCAAAGAGAAAGGAAAACTTGAAATCGCATCATATGACCCCTTTAAACTACTGTGTGGATTTATCTCTCACACCTTACCAGTTCACTATTAGTTAACATTCGTCAAATACTGCATTTTTGGAACATGCAGCTAGAGAAAGTTCATACTGTCATGAATCAGCTGCATATAAAACATTGTCTAAATCAGTTTACACATACTAGTTAATGTAAGTTTAATATGCATCACCTCCAGTGGCCTTTCACAGTCGCATTAGCAAAAAAACAACCCGATAACAGCAAGAGCCAGATGGTCTCGGTTTACTCTGGCCTACAACTGGACTAAGAGTTACTGTAATTTTCACAGAGAGAAAAAAATAAGGCTAAAATAAGGCACAAAAATGGGTCATGTCTGTTATTTCACAGATGAGAGCCATTATACGCGTGATGAATCCCGGTAACGTTCAACTGAAGCGGGGCCGGACAGTCCTTCAAAAATTCATTCAATGATAAACCACCTCAAAAACACCCTTCTAACGGTCACGGTCTCAAAAAATAATTTGAAATTATTACCAACAAATATGCCACATTAGTACGTATACAAATAAAGCGACGAGGTGGCCGTTAACTGAGATAACACGAGCTGAAGTTCGCGCCTGCAAACCGGGAGCTGCACGCGACTCCTCCTCATCACCATCTCCCGTTATATGGCCCGTGGCGAGGCGGACAAACGATTTATAAGTGCATTAGCCGACATACGGTGCTCGGGGCTGCCCAAAGGAAAAGGATTGTTCAATTTGGAAATGTATTTATCTGCTTAAAAGAACCGCAATAACAAACTCGCTAACGTGGGCTAAGCGCTAGCTCTCCCCGCTGCTTGAAAAGTAACGTTAATGCGAAAAATAATCCGTTATACGGCAACGGAGGATAAACGGGCCAAAATGAAAAGACGCATGAACTTACCACACGGGCTGTCAGCGATGAGACCTCACGGTACGTGCACGAAGAGATGAATGAGCTGCTATCCAGCGCGTCCAGTTTTTATAATCCAGCTCTTTTGAAAGTCGGCCAAATATTCCCTTGTTTCGCCCCTTTGCACTGATGCCACCGTCCGCAGCCCTGCTCCTCTTCTCTGAACTCCTCAACCGAACTCAGCATCGCGCTCTCTTGCGCCCGCCTCTCCGTCGCCCTCCGGTCACGCCCACCGGCTCCTTACGGATCGGGGATTGGATTGTAACGGGCCTTGACCACGAGCTATTGGTTTGTTATCATAACCCCCCCCCCCGTGGACGATTGTGTCTGGTCTTTGGCGTTTATCGATTTGAATAATAACATGTTTCAGTCTCTAGTAAACTGGAAGACTTGGATCACGCAACTGAATGAACTTCAACATGGATTTGATAGTCTGGGCCGCACAGCTCCATCTGTTGTCATATATAAAAAAACCTACTTTAGCATTCAAAGGATTTCCCCCCCCCCCCCCCAGCAAAAAGTGATTGTTCATGCAAGCTTTCTTCTGTCTAGCGGGAGCTGCATCCATAGAAATACGTTGGTTGCAAGGCCGCGAGCGTGAAATAATGACCAAAATAGGGCAGTGTATCTTTTTAATAGATACACGAACTGAACAATATTCAAAATTATGAATTAAAATTAGCATGTATAAAAGCGGAAATAATGTTAAATAATAGGCGAAATAATAATAAAAAATAATAGCTACCAAATATATTTAATAGTAAATTATAAGTATGAAACGGTGACGCATAGAAAATCTAGCTATCTTGACGTTTACAACCTCATTCAGACTCATTTCCGAGTCGATTCTTTCGAACGGTTCGTTTCAGAGAACTGTTTTTAAACGATTCAGCAACACCCTGGCATCCCATTTTAACATACTCAGCTTTTTTAGGTTATTTATTTATTTATTTGTATCTGTTTTGTATGTGTGCTGATAAAACTAAACTAGTAAGATCAAGCTGTGGATATATTTCGAGTACAGTACATTGAAACCTTTCTCCACTTGCTGTCGTTTCGGAACTTGTACAGAATCAGCGAAAAGATCCGACTCCTATGATTCGTTTAAAAAAAAAATCCGAAATCTCTAGCATATCAGGGTAAATGATTAAATGGATAAAACAATTTCCTTTACTAAACTTTTATTTGTAACTAAGTTCATGTATACCTGTCTTGTCACAGGTAAGTGGTTGCGGAATTAGACATTTTAGCTATTGCTAGTTTTAAGTATTGTCGTGGACGATTGTGTCTGGTCTTTGGCGTTTATCGATTTGAATAATAACATGTTTCAGTCTCTAGTAAACTGGAAGACTTGGATCACGCATCTGAATGAACTTCAACATGGATTTGATAGTCTGGGCCGCACAGCTCCATCTGTTGTCATATATTAAAAAACCTACTTTAGCATTCAAAGGATTTCAAACTTCTCCCTACTGGAGACAGAAATAAAGCGCTAGACGTATAATTATCTGGTTTATAAACAGTACATCGACACAAAACCTTCAAAAAGTTCCTGTTATTTTCTCAGAGCTATTACAAATGTAATAGCGTCTAAATGACTTATTCATAACTAGCATAGAACTCAGATTACACAACCCTAGTGCACAAACTATACAAAGGCTTGGCATAAAGTGTGTGCATTTGTACAATTGACGATGCCAATCTTAAAGAAAGTATAGTCAAACTTATGTTTTATTTCATTAGTTGTAAAATAGTTCCATATGATGGTTCGTACTACAAAATCCAAACCTCCAGCCTCCTTTGCCACATACACCTTTACAATCTGGAAACAGAACAAAAGTCACAATCATTTCAAAAGATGTATTGAACCAGCATCAACTACGTCCCAAATAATAGGACTGATCCAGAAATGCTCTAGAGCCACTTCCCATCACCTCTCCTGAAATAACTGCACTGACTGGATTGTAAAATGACACTGGCGAAGCTTCTCAATCCAATCCGAGCCTAGTTTTGAGCTGTATATCCAGTCAAACAGACACTCTATTGCTTGTAGATTAAGTGATCATATGTTGGCCCTTGGCAAGTGGAAGTTATAACCTTTTTCAGTGGGTTGAAGTAGCTTTAGTGTATCTTGGACCAGAACTTTAACCAATAAACCAGTTTCTAATATTAACTTGAATTATTACAACTTAAAATGTGTTTGGAAAATCTCCCTGCATCGACAAAAGATAATTAGACATTAAAATGTGGAGGGGGAAAAAAGAAAATGGGCAGGAATAAAGTATGACCAATACATTCCCTAATGTCATCTTCAAATGTGACACTTGTGGAAAGGGATGGCAGTTAAGAGAAAAAGTGTGAGTTAATCTTAAGTTAACTTAATCTTCCCCTTGTGTGAGTGCTTAGGAATTCTATACACTGGATTCCAATTCTAATGCCCCTGTAAGACATCAAATTCTCCACCCTAATTGTACAAAACTACTTCTCAGATAAGAGAGATGTTTTTCTTCAGAACCCTGAGAAATAGCTGCAAATCGAATTTGTTTCGTTCCCAAACCCCTTAATCTAATGTAATGCCAAGAAAGTATAGTCAAACTTATGTTTTATTTCATTAGTTGTAAAATAGTTCCATATGATGGTTCGTACTACAAAATCCAAACCTCCAGCCTCCTTTGCCACATACACCTTTACAATCTGGAAACAGAACAAAAGTCACAATCATTTCAAAAGATGTATTGAACCAGCATCAACTACGTCCCAAATAATAGGACTGATCCAGAAATGCTCTAGAGCCACTTCCCATCACCTCTCCTGAAATAACTGCACTGACTGGATTGTAAAATGACACTGGCGAAGCTTCTCAATCCAATCCGAGCCTAGTTTTGAGCTGTATATCCAGTCAAACAGACACTCTATTGCTTGTAGATTAAGTGATCATATGTTGGCCCTTGGCAAGTGGAAGTTATAACCTTTTTCAGTGGGTTGAAGTAGCTTTAGTGTATCTTGGACCAGAACTTTAACCAATAAACCAGTTTCTAATATTAACTTGGATTATTACAATTTAAAATGTGTTTGGAAAATCTCCCTGCATCGACAAAAGATAATTAGACATTAAAATGTGGAGGGGGAAAAAAGAAAATGGGCAGGAATAAAGTATGACCAATACATTCCCTAATGTCATCTTCAAATGTGACACTTGTGGAAAGGGATGGCAGTTAAGAGAAAAAGACTTAATCTTCCCCTTGTGTGAGTGCTTAGGAATTCTATACACTGGATTCCAATTCTAATGCCCCTGTAAGACATCAAATTCTCCACCCTAATTGTACAAAACTACTTCTCAGATAAGAGAGATGTTTTTCTTCAGAACCCTGAGAAATAGCTGCAAATCGAATTTGTTTCGTTCCCAAACCACTTAATCTAATGTAATGCCGTTTCAAACGAAGCTTTGGGCCACATGAAGCATTTCAAAACAGTCACCAGTACATGTTGTGAAAAACGCAACTCTACAAAAGAATTGCGAAGCTTTTTTAATTACATTTTGAAAAAGGCATTGCGTTCCAGTTGAAATGTAAATCGAGTGCTTCAAAAGAGTTAATAGATTCATTATGAAAGTACAAATTTGTTTGAACTCGCTTATAGTCCAAATCTAAATGACATTTCTCCGTAACAGGGGGAGGCAGAAACGCTTAAACACAGGCTTCAACAGTGACTCTTGATCAAATCTGATGAGGATAAACAGTAGGGCGAGAGTGAAATGCTGACGTTTTCGGGAGAGGATGGAGTTGAGTCGCATCTATTTAGCTGCAACTTCATTCTCAGCTGGTTGGCCTGTAGCGGTCTCTGCAGTTTTGGAGGCCTATAGCAAAAGACATCAGAAAGACACATGAATGAAGAGTACTGACTGATGGTACTCAATTATGCAAAATAACCAGAATTCCATGACAGTTTAAAAAGTTAAAATGCACCCATAAAAACCTGCATGGCTGTCATGCCTTTGTGCAGGCTGACGATGACGGTTTTTCATATAATTAGAATGAATGTGGACAGTCAAGCTCCAAAATGACCAAAGCACCATAAGTCTGAAGGCCTGTTCACACCAAGGATGATAACTATAACAATATAAGCATCGTAAAACTATAATGAAACAATCTATGAGAATAGGAAGTCCATACCACAACTATAACAATAACGACACAGAGGAATGATATTTTAAAACACATTCAGAATGATTTTTACCAGCTGATGAATAATAAACACACTGACAGCCAATCAGAATGCATCCTGCTTGAGCATTTAAAGATGCAGATGACATAACTGCAGGGATGCTTATGATAAACAGAATGTTAGTATGGATGCAATACATTTATCATTCTTGGTGTGAACAGGCTTTAATCCATAGAACCTGCATGCCATATTCCATTATCTGAAGCCATATAATAGTGATGTGGGAAACACAAACTAAAAATGTAAGAAATTTCTGTTGAACCTAGTTTCTTACAGGAGTGCAAATGATCTGTACAGAAATCGAGATTGCCATCTTTCTAATGGCTTAAAAGCTTCTTTCTTCTTGTTTCATTCTATTGAGCTTCTCATTTAGCGTTTTTTGTTTGGGAACAACATGAGGATTGTTCCCTCTTAAAGCAAAGGCCTCACCTTCTTTTTCTTCTTCTTCTTCTGTGCTTTGCGACTTGCAGAACTCTGGATCAGAGACTGAAAATGACAGAAGAAACCAAGACATCATGGTAGGAAAAACCTTCATTTATAGCCAATTTAAATAGAATAGATGGGTCTAAACATACCTTCAGTTCAGGATCCTGAACATCATATTCAGACTTGTAGAGTTCCTCTTCAAATGGTCCACTGGTGATTCTCAAGGGCCCATTGGCCATCAGCAGCACTGTGAACTTAAACTGAGCCACAAATTCACCTAAAGACAGAAACAGGTGAAAAAGACAGATTTACCAGGTAAAGAAAGAAGAAATGCCGCAATGGTAATGAAACTGACCTTCTTTCTCATTCAGCACACTAAAAGGCTGCAGAAGCTCATGTTTGGCACACTCCACCACTCCCAAACGAGCCTTTCCTTCATCCTCAAACGCCCTGCAGGACACAAAGTCTACTTTGTTTATCGAATCACCATGAAATCTAAACCATCGATTTTTCCACCAAGTGTTAAAGTCATTGTCCTAGCATTCTCATGTGATACTACAAATATAAAGCACACACGTCATCAAAAATCAACAGCATTGTTCTCACATCATTTGAGCCTGCTTCATTCATCGAAGAACAGAATATCTCATTCAGATGCACTTCTTGATTTAGCCAATTAGAAACCAAACAAATTGGAGGATAGTGCTGCTGCCCACCTAAGAGTGAAGGGCATAGCGTCAAAGCGCCTCTCCACCTCGCTGAAGAACATTCTTGAGGTCTTCATTTTCAGCCCATACTGCTTACTGGGGTCCCGTTTGTAGATGGTTGTCCTCTGACCGCCATCTCTTGCCTATTGGTGAAATCATACAGGTTAAATGGCCATTTGTCTCTACGGTATACAATCAAATCTATTTCATTACAACCATGCAGAACAGATTTAAAATGCCAGGTGTCATTCATAAATGTGTGAATACTTACCTTTCCCTCTCCTGTGCTGATCAGCACATCCACGGCATAAACTTCATGAACTTCAAACTCTGCCTTCTCGTGGTCCTTCCTGTTATGAGACAAACCGTGGAGATTATTGTGCTTGCCCCTGACAATCTCTCTACTGATTGCTATTAACATGTTTCATATGTAATTGCTTGCTTCTTAAGTCAAAAGAATCCACCCATAAACATTGATAAGAAGCCATTTTTTAATAATACTAAAATACTTATCCCACCTTTAACTGCAGATATTGTAAGTAAGCCATTTGTTGATGACCAATTTTTCCAAAATGTATAAACACTGTGGCTCTGAGGTGTCATAAAAATGTGCTTGCTTGGATAGAGATGTTTGAGAACATTAAGAAATTCAATATTCAGGTTTGTTTTATACCTTTGCTGATCTGTAGGGTTCTGGATAATGGTCTTTTCTCCATCAATAACATGTTGCTTTAGTTGATGGGACAGCATACCTAACCATGAACAAAAGAGAAGAACTGTGAATAACGGCACATGCACATATGTGAACAATGGGCAGATCACAGTCAGACATTCCTGCTGGCACCTGCAGGTACTTTGGGTTGTTTGTCTTTGATGTTTTATGTGATTAAATACAATTAAAGGGTTAGTTCAACTCAAATGAAACATGTTTATGCTTCAGTTTATCATATTTGGTGTTCTTCATGTATGTGTGTTGTTATATGGATCGATTCATATGGATCACTCTTAAAATCTATTTATGAACTTCTTAATGCATCAAAGTTTTGGTTCCAAGGACTTTCAAAGTAGGGACAAAAATCTCTCAGGTTTCATTAAAAATAACTTTTTGTATTTCAAAAATAAACGAAAGTGTGGGTTTGGAATGACAGAATTTGATGACATTTTTGGGTGAACTGTCCCTTTAAAGGTGACATATTATGCCCCTTTTTACAATATGTAATATAAGTCTCTGGTGTCCCCAGAATGTGTCCTCCAAAATACTCCACAGATCATTTATTATATAATTTTGAAAATGCATATTTTGAGTGGAAGCAGAAACACGCTGTTTTTCGGGTCTGTGTCTTTAAATGCAAATGAGCTGCTGCTCCCCGCCCCCCTTTCCAGAATAGAGCTGCGCATTCACAGCTCGTACCTGCTAAAAACATCTGTTTTGGTTCTGATTATCATGCTGAAATCATGCGTTGTAAACCATATGAGTTTAAACTTCAGATATACGGTTTTCTGAGAGCACACATCCGAAGCACACGGACAGAAAGCGGCTGTCACAGCAAGCGAGTACTAAACTAAGTTCTCATTCACACACAAGCTTACGTTAAAAACACACGAGTTACAAAAACAGTCGGTTATGTCTGTGAAGGAAAATAGTTGGGAAATAAATAGCTTGTTTATTTTTGATCTGTGTGGCAGCTGCAGTATACAGTAAATACATTAATAAATCCACTGCTCTGTTGTCTCCTCTGAGGCTGGGACTCTAAACAGTGTTCTGTGCTCGTCTGTGCAGCCAAAGGCAGAACAGTTAGCATGTTTTGCTCAAACTTTCGCCATGGCATTAGAACTGGTACACCGTTGTCGCTTGCGAAATCAAAATGACGGCGCCGTGGGTGGAAACTTACAGATTAAGGGGCGGTAATATTATAATGAGATCCCTTTGCCACGTCACCAAGGGAGCGAAATCAGACTCGCTCGTTTTCTCAGACGCTTGCAGAAAAAGGCTTACCAAAACAAAGTGATTGGGTTAATCTTTTTTACGTTTCCTTGGTCGGTAGATGCACCAGGGACCTGATTCTAGCACTTAAAACCTGGAAAAGTCAGATTTTCATGATATGTCACCTTTAAAGCAAATATCAGATATCAAGCCAGTCCCATTTTTGTACAAATAATGAGTTTTCATTCTCAGTTTTGCGGAGTAATGAGTTTACTAACCACACCTTCAAACTCCACAATACTCTCTGGATGGATAACGTTTTAATTGCGGATGGGCTTTCTCAAATTATATAACAGCCATAACTTACCCTCAATTGGATTGCACTTGAATGACTGAGCAATCTTATTCCAGGCCTCTGTTACTTGAGTGTTCTTCAGAGGTAAATGGGGCAGACAAAAAAGACAACACTTTTATATAAGACATACTGAACTATTCTGTGCAATCTTGTGTTGAGGTGCTTTCAACTCATGTTCTCATAGATGTTTAAAATCTTCAACCTTAACTATTTGCCTCTTTAATTGTGAAGCATGTACTAACCTGGTTGCCGGGTTTGACGAGACGCAAAGCTGCTTCCGCACACAGGTGTGCTGCTTTGATGACATCAGCCTTCCTTCCTGTCACAGGTGCTTCCTGAAAGAAATTAAAATCACATCACAAAATTACAGGATAATGTACATTCAGCCGGAAAGTCACTAGTTTTGTGTCAGCGTTTATTGTTGCAATTATCATGACGCTACTTAACAAATAAATGGTCATTTTGGTTGACTTATATTATGCAGTAGAGTAAACAGACCAATATGAGTGAAATGAAACTAGCATAGCCATGAAAAAAAACTGTTTGCCTGGGATGGCGGAAACTTTTCAAACGTTTGAGACCATGAAATGATACGATTGACCAATTAGTAGCAAATTTTCCAGAGAGGTGTGTGAGTATTATCATATTATAATTGCACTTTTAGGCATCCATACAGCCATGACACTTTATAAAATGCGAAACGTAGTAACAGTGGGGAAGAAAAGCATATATATGCACACGAACCTTAGTAGCTCCAATAACAAAGCTATGGGCCACGTTGGAGATGAAGCCGTCGACATGTACTCCTAAATCACTGTTGAGAGAAAAGAGAAGTTTAGGAGAGAAAATATAAAAACATGCATACAGGTGCAGGGAAACCTGAGCAAAACCTATGTGCTTTCAGAGAACAACGCAAAGAAACAGCAAAACTTTGAGCACCTTCAAATTAATACAATAAAAATGGTTTTTAAAACGAAGTACCAGACCATAAATGTCTTGCCGTAACAGGAAATACATTGACACAGACAATTACAGGTTCTATAAGAGATTCCAGAACACTTTTTCGTTGCAGAGTCTACATTAAAAACACTTAAATCAATTACGTGTAATATTTACGTGCAAAGTTGCATGTGTGGATCACAAAGAAACAAGGGAACAAGCAGGAAGACACAATCGGAAGGGATAGAGACGGAGAGTGGAGAACACGGCAGACAAGATGGGCCGAGTAAGAGGAAGGAGAGTGACTTGAGGACAAGGAGAGGAAGGAAAAGACATGGGGAGGTTAGACACACGCAGACGAACTGGAGAGGGGAGTTTGCCTACATTTTGACCAAATCTCCATCTTTCAGCGTGTAGTCAGGGTCGCTCTTCAGGGGAGAGAAGTGGCAGACACAGTTATTGACTGACACACTGGTGGGGAACGCAATGCCTGCAAGAAAGGACAACCACCAATCCTCAACAAAAGACCTTCTGCATAATGTGTGAGGAGAGAGATATATCAAACGAGGCCTGCAGATTTCTCTGGACCGATCTATTCTGAATGGGCTCAATTTAAAGCCCACTCACACTCTCTTATGAACCACAAGCATTTAGTCACATCTGCATCTCTGTCTCACCTTTCTTCGTGTCCTTCTCCTTCTTAAAGACCTTCCCAGTCTCTGCCATGATGAAAGCATCTCCTTTCTCACAGAGGCTGAGAACTGAAACTCCTGGTTTGGCAGCATCGATGACGACCCTCAGCGCATCTAAAAAGAGAAGAACGAGACCAATATTTATGGGCAAAAAAACTCCATTGTCTATAGGGTTTTGATGTTAGGCTCACAAAGACGTCACTTTCCAACCAAGCAGCTTTCGGTTGGTCAGCATGGTGAATGTGCACGACCAACCTGAACCCCTTGCAAAATCTGCACATGAAAATCTTTTGAGCTTCAAGATCACATGGATCGCTATTGAAATGACTGGACTTCGCCTGGACGGCACCTTCAAAATGTTATTCAGAAAACTGAAAGGAGTAATACGCACAGTAAATGGAAGTCCAACTAATCCTTCTAATATCATAATTGGTCATCGTCATCTAAATAAACAGGCTTTTGAAAGGGAGAAGCAACATTTATAGTATGTTTTATTGCTGATGTCAAAGGCTGTGCATTAATTCAAACTGAACAGTAGGCCATTTCTGTGCAAAAGTATTGCTCACTTGTTAGAAACCATAATCAAATTAGGCATTTTCCAACATGGACTGGTTGTGTGATATGCTTTCATCCTCAACACTATACAACTTCAAAAAAATGACCCAGACTACATTAAACAAGGCTTGCATTGAGAATAAACATGCTTTGTGCAAATAACAATGGCTGCATTCGAAATTGCACACTTCCCTGCTATACAGTATGCGAACTAGGGCTGCACGATAAATCGAAATGGAATCGAGATCGCGATTCGACAGAAGCTGCGATTGTCACGCGCATCTTTCAGTGAAGCACGGTTCTGTGATCAGCAGTAAATCTCCATCCAAAGGCCAGAGGGCGCTCTCGCGCTGAAACTCCAAATACGCCTCGCAATCTGCGTCTGCAATTTTTTTTTGCGTAACTTGTCCGTGAACTACGGCTATGTGTAGTAAATTCTGCTCCATCTGAAAGCACGTGATGATGATTTCCTGCTGATTACAGAACCGGCATTACTAACAAAATGCGCATGACATTCGCATTCGATTAATCGTGCAGCCCTAATGCGAACATAGTATGTCTGAATTCATAGTATTCATAAAACAGCAGGCAACAAGTACCTGGATAGCCTACTATTTCCAACTGAAGTTCACATCCAGTGGACACTTTACTATCCCATGAGGCCACTGGAGAGCATTTGTAAATGCCAGTGAAGTGAAGCAACTGATGCTGTTCGGTCACATGACGATGACAAAACTACGGCTGCAAAGCGATTAATCGATTCAAAATAAAGTTTGTTTACATACTATGTGTGTACTGTGCATATTTGAGAACATATTTTACCTTAATATATACATGTTTGTGTATTTACATATACATAATAAACATACACAGTACACACATATAGTATGTAAACAAACGTTTATTTTGATCGATTAATCGTTTTGCAGCCCTAGAGAACATACTGCATTCATACTATAGAACATTTTTTTAATGGTTGCAAAATTCTTAAGCCTTTAAGAACATCATTTTGGTGTGCATTTTTGAATGCAGCTGATGTTTCGCACGTTGATTATTGCCTGTTGAAAGCATGAAACCACAAATTCGGGAGGTATTTAAGGGGTGGTCACACCAGACTTTAAGCACGCTAAATTTCTTCAGACACTACAACAGTTGTATTCATAGATTGTGTTTTTTTACAGGTCATGCTGTGACGCATCAATCTTCTATTGGTCACATATCTTCACGTGGCACGAGCTCAGAGGTCAGAACACAGCGAAATGCTAAACTTCTTCACACTGAGCTTGTGTTCCACCTCCAGCATTCGCATACATTTGAATAGAAGCGAAGAGAGTGAAAAGTGCAGTTTGACACACATTTAGAAACCATAATGGTTCAAGATGTAATGTAAACACTTCTTAACATCAGATTTTAGTGAAAACTTTTATGCAAAAAAAAAAACCCATTTAATTAGGGTCCTGAAAGAAAACTAGTTGATATGATATGCAAGTCGTGGCCTGATGGTTAGCGAGTCGGACTTGTAACCCAAAGGTTGCAGGTTTGAGTCTCGTACCGGCAGGGATTGTAGGTGGGGGGAGTGAATGTACAGCGCTCTCTTCCACCTTCAATACCACGACTGAGGTGCCCTTGAACAAGGCACCGAACCCCCAACTGCTCCCCAGGCGCCACAGCATAAATGGCTGCCCACTGCTCCGGGTGTGTGTTCATGGTGTGTGTGTGTGCACTTTGGATGGGTTAAATGCAGAGCACTAATTCCGAGTATGGGTCACATACTTGGCCACATGTCACGTCCCTTTCAAATAACAGGTGCTTGAGCTTGGAGATTGGAGATTAGAGCTACTAATTTAGTCTCAACAATGAAGTTTGAAACAATTGTGGCATAACTAAAAGTACAAAACCTGGAATCACTGGAGCTCAGAGTACTGCACGACCATTCAAGTTCACAGTGCAAAAAAAAAAAATCCAATGCTCTGGAGTGCTAATGTCAAAAGCCCTGTCAGCATCACCTCACCAGCTAAAGTTCACCTCCATGCTGTTCACTCCCTGTGAGAGCAACGCTGACAGATGGGATGTGAAAGCTCTGTCACAGTAAGGCAGCAGTGGACATATTCATCCAGACAGCTCACTAATAACCCGTGCCTTTGAGGACTAGCCTCTACCAGCTGGCAATGCCAGAGCCACAAGTGTCCACTGACATGCACTGAGGGCTAATGCTAGCTAGCATTAGCTCCAGAATGAGTCCCTCCGTTCTGTAGGACTGCAAAAAAGTATACGGGCTTTATAGACATGTACAAGAGGAACAGCTATGCATTTAGAGGAGGTCTCAAGCGGCTGCATGCTGCGTAGGCCAGCGCATCGGGGTCTCGTGTCCCACGCCGCTCATTGCGTCCTAACACATGGCATGCGTGAGAAAGCAGCGTGGAGGCCCGTGTCACCGACTCTGCACCTCCAGCACTCAAACGTCAAACTCACGGTTGGCGATGTCACCGCCCATCTTGTACTTGGTCACGACCAAGTCCTCGGCGACGGTCTGCTCTTGCTGCTCGTCGTCGGACATCGTTGCACAGGCTTCCGAAGCGTCTCTCTGGCTGTACGATGAGCGGACAGCAGAAATCAGTCACACTACCACCAGGCGGCTCGCCGACCGTCCAGCTCCGCCCACGGCCTCCACGCACAGCGTAGCCACGCCCACTACGCAGCCGCATCACAGGTGTCGTCATATACGATGGCGCCAAAACCAACCGAGGCTTTTGGATGTTTTCCAAAAAAGGGCACAATAGTAAAATGTACAATACAGATGGTTTCAAAGCAGCTTCACAAGTACTAAACATGAAAATAACTTTCATTATGAAACGACTCTACAGATGACTATAGTGTTATTATCTAACTCAATTCTGTTCAAGTTTTTGTGACCCTGGACCACAAAACTAGTCATAAGGGTCGATTTTTTTTAAGGGAAAATACTTCAGTTTGATATGTGTGTACAAAACTATAGTTTTGTCATAAAAGCTTGTTTACTGGCCATTTCATTTGAAACATAACACAAGTACTTCATTATGATTTGTTCAGAAGGCATGCACAACAAACTCCTCATAGAAAAACAACTTTACCCCAATTCAATCATCATGCTATTCAACTGACATCATCATTTTATAAATTCCAAATACCTCAGATTAGACGTATTTTGAAAATTGCACTTCAATTGTGAAATCATTCAAGTGCAGTCTGAACAGATGCACAGTGCTTTGGCAGCTGCTGACTGAATTGGGCACTTCACGAACACACTAAATAACAGATATTTAAGATGAACACTCACTCATAAATGCACAAACTTATGGCTTCACTTGATGAGTACAACAAACTTGGCATGAACAGAACATTTTAAGTAACTACACACTTAACATACATACATATCCAGATGTAAATATCAGTGCATTCAATGTGTAGCTCATGAATCAGGTCATTCTGGCACCTCCATCATATTAAAAGAACAAAGCTGCTCTTGTTTCAATGTATTTCAACCATAATGCCACATTTTTTGACATTAAAAATACATTTTACAACAAAATACATTTACCTGTATTTTGTCAAGTTTTTCAGAAGTGCATTATTGAATAATATCCTGAACATTGGTCACTGAAGACGGAAGACATTTGCATCAAGTTCCTTCACACCGTTCTCCATGTCTACGTGCGGACAGCGCTGGCTTTATGAAACGACCTGCTGTGCCAATAGTCAGGGTTATCAAAAGCTTTATGTTCCATCCCTGCATGAACTTTTAAATACTCTTCCGGCCCCGGTCTCCGGGGTTCATCCGTCAGCCCAACACTCTCCTCATCTTCTTCCTCCAGATTCTGATATTCAGCTGCAGATGCTCCACCTGCAGCCAATGAGTCCATATCCTCATATTCATACACTTCTCCTTCCCCTTGCATTAACCCCTGAACCCTGAGTGAATTCCTCAGCCGAGGCTGGCGGTTAGTGTACTGATAGTCTTCCTCCACGTATTCGTCTTCATCGTCTTGTGGCGATCTTCTGAGAGGAGGATGGGAAACCGGTCTTGGGAGGTGAAGTTTGACTACCATGTTGGCTGGTGGTCCTGCACCACCACGGATGTCCATGTACTCGTACTGAACCTCGTGGAGATCCAGATCGCTGTCTGTGTACTCTGCTTCACTGGACAGCAAGTCACCGTCGCTGTGATTCCTTTGGTCAGTCGAGGATTGGGAGAGACCGCCGCTACTTTCGGAGCCCTCGATCAACGATCTCTTCCTGGGTCTGCTAGACGCTAGAGATTTGTGATTGCTGTACAAGCCGGCAGGGTTGAAGGAGGCGCTGCGGTTGCGTGGCTGATTGTAATCTTTAAGCTGCCCTGGTATATGCCCGAGAGAGAGGGTCTGGTTGTTCATATACTCGTATTCTTCACCTGCAACACAGTGGGCCTCCAAAAAGTCGCCGGAGTGGCCTCTTGAGAGTCTCCTCTGAGAACGTTTTGCACGTGACGATGTGAGTAGAAGAGTTTCTTAAAAAAAAATCAAAATACAAGAGATGAGTTGCCTTGAGTATGCATATTTATGGAAGCTGATCAAAGAAAATAAATGAATAAAAATTGCAAATTTAATGTAATTGCAACTTTTTTCTCGAGATTTTTTATGTTTTTGAAATAAGTCTGTTATGTTCACAAAGGCTGCAATAATTAAAAAAATATAAGATATGCTAAATTTTTGAATGGTAGTGTGTTGCCCATCCCCCCCCAAAAAAAATTAAGCAGCAAAAAATATTGTGAAATATTATTACAATTTAGAAGAATTGGTTTCTATTTGAATATATTTTAAAATGTAATTTACAAATAAATAAAATCATTTAAAAATACAAGATATGTAAAATTTTTGAATGGTAGTGAATTGGTTTCCCCCAAAAAACTTTTTTTAACATTAATAATAATAAGAAATGTTTCTTGAGCAGCAAATCAACATATTAGAATGATTTCTGAAGCATCATGTGACACTGAAGACTGGAGTAATGATGCTGAAAATTCAGCTTTACATCACAGGAATAAATGACATTTTATAATATAATTACATAGATAACAGTTATTTTAATTTGTAATAATATTTCATAATATTCACTGTTTTCACTATATTTTTAATCAAATAAATGCAGCCTTGGATAGCATAAGAGACGTCTCTCAAAAATCTTTTTAAAAATCTTAATTATTTCATGTTTTGAACAGTAGTGGATGTCATAACTGTGAGTTTATTTCTCAGAATGTGATTTTATATCTGACAACATAAATGTATTTCTTATTTAAAACATGATCTTATAATTACATTTTATTTTTTACTATAAAGGACTGAAACAGGCTTTCATAGACTTTTCAGTCTTGTTTCACAGGACCTTCCAAGGTTCACAGAATCACAATTTTGCCTTAATTGTTGCATAAAGGTTACACACACACACACACACACAGCTCTAATTTGCTTATTCTCACCTTTCTCTGGACTTTCACCGAATCCAGGCAGCACGTATCCATTTTGGTCCTCTTCTCCTTGAGTCCCTGTGGAGGTTGTTTCGGGAGGTCCTGATAGGCTGTCCCGCTGTGACATGTAAGCGCTGTCCTCACGATGTGTGACCCTCCTCATGCTGCCAACCACTGAGAAGTCCTCGTTCATTTCCAGCTCCACCGCAGTTCCCCGTCCCTCCGAGCTCTCAGAAACTGTGCATCCAGAGTCGAGACGGGACCGAGAGGCCCATCCTGTCTACAGCAAAATGAGGATGCTCTTAGATATGTGCATTATACCTCCAATATTCATTCCTTACACATCAAATGTAGTTTTTATGTGGATGTATGATTAAAACCTCACCTGTGCTGAGCTCTCCAGACCAGGCGTCATTGGTAGATATCCAGCAACATTGGACGGAGTCAGACTTGACTGGTGTAACAATAAAAAAAGAAGTGTCAAAAAGATATGTAGCTTATTAATTCATTATTTATAGAGCCTCCACAAATCATCTGAAAATATACACTAGCGTTCAAAAGTTTGGGACCAGTAAGTTTTTATTAGAATGCATTAAATTTACAAAATGTAATTGTTGCAAAAGATTTCTATTTCAGATAAATACTATTCTGTTTGAGTTCTGAAAAATGAGTATGATGCGGTCCACAAAAATATTAAGAAGCACATAGTTTTCAGCATTGATACTATTAAGAAATGTTCTTTCTTGAGCATAATTAGAAGGATCATGTGACTCTGAAAACTGGAGTAATGATCCTGAAAATTCAGCTTTGCATCAAAAGAAGAAATGTCATTTTAAAATATATCAAATTAGACAACTTTCAATGTAAAATGCAGACTAAGTGAGCATAAGAGAGGCCTCTTTCAATTATATAAAATATCTTACCAACCCCAAATTTTTTGAATAGTGAACGATGTGCATTAGTCTATTTGCAAACCTTCATGTATTAATTCTGATAAATATTATAAAACACACCCGATGAGAATCTATACGCAGTCTAGAGAAACTCCTAGATGGCGTTATGTAGCGTGGCATGTCTGTGGTATCTTCCAAGACTTCATCTTCCTGGTCCTCCTCCAGCGCCACCCCTAGAATGTCCATCTCAGTTCCTCTCTGATGGGACTCTTCTGAGGCTGCGTCAGGAGCTCTGTACTCCTCCTAGTGGTGGAGCACCAATCAACAACATTCATCTAAACGGCAACGTACAATGAAGTATGATGAAATACTCCATCAGTTTGACTTACTTTGATGACGAGATATCGGGAGGGGTCTCTGGCCATTCGAGTGAACTCATTGGCTAGCTCTTTAAAAGTTGGACGAACATTTTCATCAATCATCCAACCTGTTAAAGTAAGCCAATAAATATTAATAGTCAAATACATAAAAAAAAAATCATATGTTAAAAGTAAAAGTAAATAATGCTACAAGTGAATTTAAGCATCTCAACATTATAATGTTCAATATAATGTGTATAATGTATGCAAAATGGATAATCATTTAATTTTACAGTATTTTTAAATTATTGTTTTTAAAGCATGCACAAGCATATTTTATTATTGTTAACTAATACCAAAAGAAAAATCATTAAAAATATAAATATTCAATAATTTTAAGTTATATTTAAACTGAACTTAAAGGGGTCATATGATGCTGCTAAAAAGAACATTATTTGGTGTAATGAAATGTGTGTATGCGGATTAAGGTAAAAAAAAACACATTATTTTCCACATACTGTACATTATTGTTTCTCCTTTATGCCCCAACTTTCTGAAACACGTCGATTTTTACAAAGCACCTTGCAAAGTTGGAACTGCCCCACTTTATAGAACAGCTTGAGCACAGACCCATTGTAGGCTACTCTGCAGGTTCAGGAAACAGTCCTCCATAAAATGCGTCACACAGCGTCACACACTGGCGGGCTTGAGTGAGTGGAGGCGGGGGGCTTGAGAACAGTGCGGCCGGTGGATTCGATGAAGGAGCGTCCGGCAGGCTTGCGGCATCCACATGTGACGACCCCGGGCTGGACTCCGCTTTGTCCACGGTGAAAGCCGATACGGCTATCCACAGTGCGAAGTTGTTGTATTTCCTCAGCGACCAGCATTTTAGGTAGGTGTGGCTGACTCTTAACTTTTATAAAGAATATCTCTTTGGATTTGAGACTTTAGTCTTTGCAACTTTACAGATCTTCTTTATGCACCAAGAGCTTGTAACACTCCAAAGAGAAAGGACAAATTGAAATCGCATCATATGACCCCTTTAAACATTTAGAAATGCTGCCTTGCCAACCAACTGAAATAAAATAAGCTGAAGTACTAAAATGGTTAAAATGGAAATAAAAAAAATTAAGCTAAATATATCTATGTATATACATATACATATATAAAACTAGCAAACACAAAAAAGCACAAAGGAAAATTACTAAAACTAACTAAAACTAAACTAAAAAAACGACAAAAAACTCAAAGCTAATAAACTTTTATTTTAAATACTAAAACAACACTGCAGATAAAAAAAACTCTAATATCTGATTTGGTACTTATAAATTGTGCATCGCTAATTTTCATTTACAAACTTTTCATGCTAACATCTGCAAGAATGTATATGTAGAGTGTCAAGATGATAAAAGAGATAAAGCGTAAGATCACTGCCACTTTGCATTATGGGTTATAAGACGACTCAACTCACATTTGACCATGACCATGTAGACATCAATGGTGCAGATCTGAGGTTGAGAGAGGCGTTCCCCTTTCTCTAACAGATCAGGTACTTCTTGTGCTCGCATAGCAGAGTAAGGCTCCGCCCCATATGACATCATTTCCCAGACTGTCACACCTAGAGATAGAGTGACCTCTTATTAAATCATCAGATCCAAAGTGCAGTGTTTTACAGTAGCATTTTATGGTGCGACACATGGACTCACCATAGCTCCATACATCACTCTGGTGTGTGTATCTGCGGAACAAGATGCTTTCCAGCGCCATCCACTTAATTGGCGTCTAAAAATGACAAACATTAGGGAAAGAGTCAGAGGCACAGTGCAGCGATACTGTTTGAGGAACTGCTTTGAATACAGTAGCAGTGCATATACACTAACAATCAAATGTTTTGAATAATTAAGATTTTTTTCATGTTTTGAAAAAAAGTATCTTATGCTCAACAAGGCTTCATTTATTTAATTAAAACACAGTAAAAATAGTAATATTGTAAAATACTATTACAATTTAAAAGAACTCTTTTTATTTTAATATATTTTAAAATGTCATTTATTCCTGTGATCAAAGCTGAATTTTCAGCATCATTACTCCAGTCTTCAGTGTCACATGATCCTTCAGAAATCATTCTAATATACTGATTTGAGCTAAAAAAAAAACTGATTTGAGCTTTCTGGATTCTTTAATGAACAGAAAGTTCATTAAAACAGACATCTTTTGTAACATTATAAATGACTTTACCGACACTTTTAATCAATTAAATGTGTCCTTGCTGAATAAAATTATGCATTTTTTTACATCTCTCTTACCCTAAACTTAGTGTATCAGTTTCCACAAAAATATTAAGCACAACTATTTTCAACATTCATAACAATAATATTTTTTTCTTGAGCAGCAAATCAGCATATTAGAATAATAAAATAATACAATATTTCAGAATATTAGTTTTTTTTATTTGTTTTTACCATATGTAATTATTATTTTCAAATAAATGCAGCCTTAGTGAGCATAAGACACTTCTTTCAAAAACATTGGAAAATCTTTATTATTTCAAACTTTTTAAGTCTGCTTTACATTAATTTCATTGAAGAAGTATTTCTTGTCATCAGGGTAGAGGAGGTCAGCGATGCCATAATCAGCTATTTGAACCATAAAGTCGCTCTTGAGCAGGATGTTGCGGGCAGCCAGGTTCCTGTGGACCATTCGCTGCTCCTCTAGATAGTACATACCCTAGGAGGAAGGCGAGGAAAGTCTTTAGTTGTTAAGTGGGCATGAAATGATCTGAATACCTTGAAACGCATTTTGTGCCCCTCTCACCTTGGCAATCTGCACACACCAGTTGAGCAGTCTCTGAGGGTTGAGGCTCTCTCTGCGCTGCCGGATGTGCTCCAGCAAAGACCCCTGTGGGCTGAGCTGAGTGACCAGCTGCAGACTGGTCCCGGGACAGATGCCTAAGAGCCGGACTATATACGGGTGGTCCAGACTCCCCATAGCCAACATATGCTGCAGGACAGAAAGAAATAATTTACATTGCCATTTAGTATGTGGGTTGATTTTGAATGTTTTATGTGGTTGTTTTGTAAAAGATATTAATGAATACAAATTAATAGTCATCACTTCCTAATTTAAAACTTCTAAAAGTCACTATTAACAAAAATTAAATTAAATTAAATTAAATTATTAAACAGTAATTGTGTTTGTTTATTATCACAGAGCACTTTTAAAAGTTTGGGATCAGTAAAAATGTTTCGATTTGAAGCTAAAAATACTCTTTTGCTCACCAAGGCTGCATTTATTTGATCAAAGCTACAGTAAAAACAGCAAAATTGTGAAATATTATTACAAATTAAATGTATTGATTTCTATTAAAATATATTTTAAAATGTAATTTATTCCTGGGACGCAAAGCTGAATTTTTAGCATCATTACTTCAGTCTTCAGTGTCACATGCTCCTTTAAAAATCATTCTAATGTGCAGACAAGGATGCCCGCTGTCTCCCCTGCTGTTTGCTATTAGCATCGAACCCTTTGCCCAGCTTATACGGGACGACAGTGCAGTTAAGGGCATTATAGTGTGTGGAGAGGAACATCATTATATGCCGACGATGTCCTACTCTTCCTAACAGAACACTGCAAAAATGGCTTATCTTGCTTAGTATTTTTGTCTCGTTTCCAGTCAAAATAGCTAAAAATTCTTAAATCAAGATACTTTTACTAGATAAGCCAAATGACTTAAGATATTTAGTCTTGTTTCCAGAGGGAAAAAACTAAATTAAGTGCATTTTGCTTAAAACTATTTAAATTATCTGCCAGTGGGGCAAGTAAATATTCTTAAAACAAGAGTATTTTTCTTACCCACTGGCAGATAATTTTACTTGTTTTAAGCAAAATGCACTTAATTTAGTTTTAGTTTTTGATACAAATACATACGAAAGACATATTTGATGTTCTTAAAGAAATCGTATCAAAATATAACAAAATATACTTATTACAAATTCTACTTGCCGCAGCTATTAAGTGCATCACATGCAGATGGTTAAAACCTGACCCTCCATCATACAATGTCTGGATTCAAAACGGGTGGGAGCTGTACGAAATGGAACAAATCACATATGCATTGCGACTTCAAAGAACAACTTTTCTAAAGATGTGGGCCCCTGCCATGCCTTTAATATTTTAATAATGAGCTATACTGTCATCCCCCTTCTCTATCCACCTTATTTTTATTTATTTTACATTATTTAGTTTTTTCTGCTTTTCTGTGATCTTACTAGGTGTACTGGGATGTTTTCATTTTCTGCATAACATGTCTGATATAATTGAGACTGAGCTACTGTCAATGTAGCTGGAATATAAAGGACTAACATGTTAAACTGTAATACTGTACTGTATGCAATGTTGTGGTTCAAAATAAAAATAAGTTTCAAAAAATCATTCTAACATGGTGATTTTCTGCTCAAGAAACATTTTGTCTTATTATTAACGCTGCAAACAGTTGTGCAGCTTAATATTTTTATGGAATCTGTCATATATTTTTATATTCTTAATTGAATAGAAAGTTCCAATAAACATCATTTATTTAAAATAAAACATTTTTAACATTATGAATGCTTTTACTGTCACTTTTGATCTTTGCAGAATAAAAGCATTAATTAAAACAATATTTCTAAAAAATATTTGTCAAGTTCCCTGTTTACTGTATATCTGTAATGTTTTTTTTATATATTTATCGCCCACCAGGCAAACTTTCAAATAATCGTTTACCATAAGTAGAAATAAAAAAGTGCATAAAATGATTATTTTATGCAAAAATAACAATAAAATAAACATAAAACAAACAAATAAACTAATTTATCAGTGTATATAGTATATTAGTAGTGTATATAGGCAATGTGCATGTGTGTGTCTTACATCTGTAATTTCCTGAAAGGTCTGTCGTCCTGTACGGTCTTGAATAGTCTTGATAGCCACTGGAATCTTTACCGTGTCTCCCTCTGGTATCCAAACCCCCTGTGAAGAAACAAATGAAATACAGTTAAATAACAGAGTAAGAGAGTCAACATAAGCAAGAAAACAATGTATTAGGAGAACACCCAGAGGAAATGCTTCAGTAAGTGATATGAGCTATTGTCAGGTTTCGGGGTGAGCTCATGTAATGACATGAGAGCGTGTAAGTACAGTACCTTGTGCACAGTGCCGAACACTCCAGAGCCGAGAGGTTTGATCTTCCGTAGCTCAGACCCCCTCAGAATCCGTGCATGAACTTTCACGCCTTTTTCTCCAGGATCCAGTGGTTCGAAACTCTAAAACACATTTTTAAACCTTAGAAAACTTCACAACACTTCAACAGTACAATTTGCTGGTTCATATGTATATGTGCACACACCTCCCCACTCTGCAGATATCTCCTCATGGCACGTTTTCTGCGGATGGCAACACTTCTGCGATACAGAACGCTCAGCACAAACACTGAGAATGCGAGCAGCACCCCGAATATAACGCTCAGCACTATTGCTGTCACAGGCAACCTAAAACACAAAATGCATAATTACACACTGACAGGCAGCTGCAGGCCACACATCACACCAGCAGGGGAGACACTTACCCAGCATCTGACCTGGACGAATCCACACAGTCATTCTGACCTGGACCCAAACATCTGACACAGAAAACATACAGGCATCTTTAACTGATTTGCAAAAATATTTCAGTAATATTAGGCATTGCAATGACATACAATACTGTCTTTTATTTTATTTAAAAAAATAAATGAATACTTTTAATACTTCTTTTAAAGAAATTAATACTTTACAGCAAAATGTGTTGAGACATTTGTAATTTCAATAAACAAAATGTCATTCTGACCTGGACCCAAACATCTGACACAGAAAACATACAGGCATCTTTAACTGATTTGCAAAAATATAGGTAATATAGTAATATTAGGCATTGCAATGACATACATTACTGTCTTTTATTTTATTTAAAAAAATAAATGAATACTTTTAATACTTCTTTTAAAGAAATTAATACTTTACAGCAAAATGTGTTGAGACATTTGTAATTTCAATAAACAAAAGATTTCTATTTAAATAGATTTAAATTCTGTTCTTTTAAAGTTTCTATTTGTTATTGGTTTCTACAAAACTGTTAATCAGCACAACAGTTTTCAGCATTGATAACAATATTTCTTGAGGAGCAAATCAACAGAAAGATTTCTGAAGGATCATGTGACACTAAAGACTGGAGTAATGATGCTGAAAATCCAGCTTTGCATCACAGGAATAAATTACATATACATAAACAAAACTGTGCAAATATATGAGCTAAATGTAAAAAATGTAAAATAGAAAACATTAACATTTAATTTAAATAATTTATTATTAGACTTAATTTGAACACTTAATTTATTATTATTATTTATAATTTATACAGAAATAATATGTGATATATAACTGCAACTTTAAATGTTTTCTATTTTAAAGTAATTTGTTTCTTTAAATACATATTAAATACACTTTAAATATATATAATTTATTTTAAAATGTAATTTAATGTAAATTTTACTGTATTTTTTATCAAATGAATGCTGCCTTGTTGAAAATAGAAAACAGTAATTACTACTCATATAACATTTAATAATTATTTATTGTGTTAGATGAGAACAGCTTTTTACAGACATTACAAAAAGTAGGAAACATAGCATAAATAATGATAATAAATGCATATGAATGTTTTTCAAATAAATATTATATAATAATAAATATTGAAATATGATATTTTTTTTAATGATACGCTATCAAACTAAAACCGCCAGTAGGTGGCAGCAGGTCACTGTCTAAGTGAGTGAATCATTTAGTCATTCACTCAACCGATTTGTTTAAACGGCTGATTCATTCAGAAATGAATAAAGTGACTGTCTTTATGAATAAGTCACTGAATCGGCTCACTCGATTCATTTAAAAACGCAGATTCATTCATTACAATGGTTAGCGGTACACACACACACACACACACATTTAATAATAATAATAATTTTTATGTGTTTTTTTCCATAATTAATTGCACCAAATGTAACTACAATGATGATGCATGTAAAATAAATAATGTCCTATACTGACCCTGACAGGAAGTTGCATTGTGGTACACATGTCCCTCCTCTGCTGTAGTTCTTGCAAGACACACACTGATTGGGTCCCGGACCCCAGCAGCCCTCAGATGAACACAGGGGATCACACACATGCCCTTCTTTAACTACAAGCACACAGCAATGATGAATATAGTTAATTAGCAATAATGAATAATGATATTTTTATCTTTAATATTTTTAGAATGTTTTCATGTTCTTTCACATTTAATAAGCAACATATTCCAGAGGACTTCTATGCTGGAACCCTCTCCAAGAGAAGTTGTGACTTTAAATTCATGGCACTATCAGAATTAAAGAGATAGTCCACCCAAAAATGAACATTTGCAAAAGAAGATATTTTGAAGCTCATCAAGCAGTTACAGTTCTCACTGACTTCGAATTTATTTTTTGTCAATGGGAACTGAAACTAAATTCCAATATTTACCAATATTCTACAAAATATCTTACTTTGTGTTCCACAGAAGAAAAACAATTACATTACATGGGGGTGAGTAAAAATTAACAAAATTTAAATTTTTGGGTGAACTATCCCTTTAAAACCAATTCCTGATGACAAACTAGTCTTTCAGACAACCCATAACTAGTCCATTTGAAACATTTTGGTAGTACAGCATGTACTCACTGCACTGCTCTTGTGGGTGGTTGTCTTTGATGTCGAGGGGTTTCTGGCGGCGCCGAGGGCTGCTCCCAAACAGACGTGTCCAGTTCACGGTGTGGTGATAACAGAGCTGCTTGTTTCCAGTGATGTAGATGCCTCCGTCACCGATCCGTTTCAGTGAGCGAAGACCCAGGGACTTCAATGTAGGAATCTTCATCACCAAAAGCGAGTAACCCCTAAAGGAGAGCATGTGGAAAGGTCATTTGAAAAATAAAAGACAAATTAAATTACATGGTTCTTTCAAGTCAACATGAAATTGACTGACACATTTTTTTTTATTCGGATTGCTGGTTTCATTGATGCATGTGAAAATCTATAGATTCCTAATTGATCAAATCAAGTCCCACTGAATATGTTTCATTCAGAAATCTATCAGTTAATGAGTTCAGTTTATTCTTGATTCTTTTTAGCATGAATATTTTCATTTAGATTTACCTTTTAAAGGTTTGTGTTTTTTTTGTCTCTAATGCCACCAAGGCTGCATTTATTTATTTTTTAAATTGAGTAAAAACTGTAATACTATGAAAAATTATTACAATTTTAAATAACTGAAATTTTAATATTTATTATTTGAAATAGAAATCCTTCGTAACATTATAAATATCTTTACTGTCACTTTTGATCCCTTTAATGCATCCTTGCTGAGTAAAAGTACAAAAAAAGTAATACAAATCTCATTAACTACAAACCTTTGAATAGTAGTGTATGTCAGATAACTAACTAAAATAGGTTGTGAACACAATTTCATGTTGACTTTAAGACTCTTGAAATCCCAATCTAAAACTGCTGCAATGTGTTAGTTGCAACAACAAAATCATCGTTCAAAAAATAACATCACTTCCGTTCCATGTACTTTCATGAGGACTCTAGCCATATAATTCAAATAACATCTCAAGAGCCTCATTCATAAATAAACATTTCATGATCGACAGAAATGCTTCCATGCAAGATTCCCAACCACCAATCTGAAGCTTAGAAATACCACACCACTGAGCGGATTGTAAAGCACTTAAAATATGAGATTCAAATGATTTATTTATGAATATATAGAATAATCAAGCAAAGAGAGAAAAAGGAATACAAGCTAAAAGCTAAACACACAATCCTACCTCTTACTGCTTATTCCTCTGGAGGTAGAGCATGAAAGCAGTACAAAAATGAATAATGAATGTCACACAACTTTTAGAAATGTCAGGCAAAAATGAGATCGGAATTATAATACTGACATTTTATTATTTTTTTTTACTTTTCCAAAGAAACTTTGTAACTATTTAGAATTGTTTTCATTAATTAAAAAATAAATATTTGATGAAAACCTTAAACTTACAAAACTTGCATGAAAAATAAAACTTGCATACTTAAAATAAAATAAATATCAAAATAAACTAAATAAATAATAAAGACTAAGAAACACATAATAT
>NW_015505213.1:783164-790969 GCF_001515645.1 Sinocyclocheilus grahami | reverse complement strand
CACACACACACACTCACTCTCACTCTCTCACACCCTCACTCACACACACACACACACACACACACACTCTCTCACTCTCTCACACACACACACACCTGTCCTGGACTAATGATAACGGATAAAAAGGGTGAATCTCAAGAAATAACTCCTATTTCAGCCCAAAATAAATTAAAAAGGATTGTTGTTGAGTGAATAACATTGTGCATAAAAGTATAATTTAGGGGAAAATTAGCAAAAATGTATTACGTATGTGTGTATACATAATTACCTAAAATTATTAATTAAATTAATTTTTAATTAAAATTACAATCTTAAATGCAGCATTAAAATACTACCAGAAATTATATATATAATATATATGTTAGAAATATAGAAATTACCAATTAAGTACTACCATAAAGTATACATTTACACTTTTAAATATATATATATATATATATATATATATATATATACACACACACACACACACACATTTAATAATAATAATAATTTTTATGTGTTTTTTTCCATAATTAATTGCACCAAATGTAACTACAATGATGATGCATGTAAAATAAATAATGTCCTATACTGACCCTGACAGGAAGTTGCATTGTGGTACACATGTCCCTCCTCTGCTGTAGTTCTTGCAAGACACACACTGATTGGGTCCCAGACCCCAGCAGCC
This sequence comes from Sinocyclocheilus grahami, assembly GCF_001515645.1. Classification (NCBI taxonomy): domain Eukaryota; kingdom Metazoa; phylum Chordata; class Actinopteri; order Cypriniformes; family Cyprinidae; genus Sinocyclocheilus; species Sinocyclocheilus grahami. The sequence goes on along the minus strand of NW_015505213.1, from coordinate 790,299 downwards.
CTCAGATGAACACAGGGGATCACACACATGCCCTTCTTCAACTACAAGCACACAGCAATGATGAATATAGTTAATTAGCAATAATGAATAATGATATTTTTATCTTTAATATTTTTAGAATGTTTTCATGTTCTTTCACATTTAATAAGCAACATATTCCAGAGGACTTCTATGCTGGAACCCTTTCCAAGAGAAGTTGTGACTTTAAATTCATGGCACTATCAGAATTAAAGAGATAGTCCACCCAAAAATGAACATTTGCAAAAGAAGATATTTTGAAGCTCATCAAGCAGTTACAGTTCTCACTGACTTCGAATTTATTTTTTGTCAATGGGAACTGAAACTAAATTCCAATATTTACCAATATTCTACAAAATATCTTATTTTGTGTTCCACAGAAGAAAAGCAATTACATTACATGGGGGTGAGTAAAAATTAACAAAATTTTAATTTTGGGGTGAACTATCCCTTTAAAACCAATTCCTGATGACAAACTAGTCTTTCAGACAACCCATAACTAGTCCATTTGAAACATTTTGGTAGTACAGCATGTACTCACTGCACTGCTCTTGTGGGTGGTTGTCTTTGATGTCGAGGGGTTTCTGGCGGCGCCGAGGGCTGCTCCCGAACAGACGTGTCCAGTTCACGGTGTGGTGATAACAGAGCTGCTTGTTTCCAGTGATGTAGATGCCTCCGTCACCGATCCGTTTCAGTGAGCGAAGACCCAGGGACTTCAATGTAGGAATCTTCATCACCAAAAGCGAGTAACCCCTAAAGGAGAGCATGTGGAAAGGTCATTTGAAAAATAAAAGACAAATTAAATTACATGGTTCTTTCAAGTCAACATGAAATTGACTGACACATTTTTTTTTATTCGGATTGCTGGTTTCATTGATGCATGTGAAAATCTATAGATTCCTAATTGATCAAATCAAGTCCCACTGAATATGTTTCATTCAGAAATCTATCAGTTAATGAGTTCAGTTTATTCTTGATTCTTTTTAGCATGAATATTTTCATTTAGATTTACCTTTTAAAGGTTTGTGTTTTTTTTGTCTCTAATGCCACCAAGGCTGCATTTATTTATTTTTTAAATTGAGTAAAAACTGTAATACTATGAAAAATTATTACAATTTTAAATAACTGAAATTTTAATATTTATTATTTGAAATAGAAATCCTTCGTAACATTATAAATATCTTTACTGTCACTTTTGATCCCTTTAATGCATCCTTGCTGAGTAAAAGTACAAAAAAAGTAATACAAATCTCATTAACTACAAACCTTTGAATAGTAGTGTATGTCAGATAACTAACTAAAATAGGTTGTGAACACAATTTCATGTTGACTTTAAGACTCTTGAAATCCCAATCTAAAACTGCTGCAATGTGTTAGTTGCAACAACAAAATCATCGTTCAAAAAATAACATCACTTCCGTTCCATGTACTTTCATGAGGACCCTAGCCATATAATTCAAATAACATCTCAAGAGCCTCATTCATAAATAAACATTTCATGATCGACAGAAATGCTTCCATGCAAGATTCCCAACCACCAATCTGAAGCTTAGAAATACCACACCACTGAGCGGATTGTAAAGCACTTAAAATATGAGATTCAAATGATTTATTTATGAATATATAGAATAATCAAGCAAAGAGAGAAAAAGGAATACAAGCTAAAAGCTAAACACACAATCCTACCTCTTACTGCTTATTCCTCTGGAGGTAGAGCATGAAAGCAGTACAAAAATGAATAATGAATGTCACACAACTTTTAGAAATGTCAGGCAAAAATGAGATCGGAATTATAATACTGACATTTTATTATTTTTTTTTACTTTTCCAAAGAAACTTTGTAACTATTTAGAATTGTTTTCATTAATTAAAAAATAAATATTTGATGAAAACCTTAAACTTACAAAACTTGCATGAAAAATAAAACTTGCATACTTAAAATAAAATAAATATCAAAATAAACTAAATAAATAATAAAGACTAAGAAACACATAATATGTAATAAAATGATAATATATTAATAGTACTAAATTGTTTAACTTGTTGCTAGGCTGTTGCATACTGGTTCAAATAAAAAAAATCCCTACACTACATATGGTCTCGAATAATGAATGTCACACAACTTTTAGAAATGTCAGGCAAAAATGAGATCGGAATTATAATACTGACATTTTATTATTTTTTTTTACTTTTCCAAAGAAACTTTGTAACTATTTAGAATTGTTTTCATTAATTAAAAAATAAATATTTGATGAAAACCTTAAACTTACAAAACTTGCATGAAAAATAAAACTTGCATACTTAAAATAAAATAAATATCAAAATAAACTAAATAAATAATAAAGACTAAGAAACACATAATATATTAATAGTACTAAATTGTTTAACTTGTTGCTAGGCTGTTGCATACTGGTTCAAATAAAAAAAATCCCTACACTACATATGGTCCCACCTTAAGTGTAAGTAAGGTTTTTTTTAAACTGTTTAATTGTCAGCTAGATAAATCCAATCACTTCGAAAAGTAATAGCACACCTCTCCATTACAAGTTGGATGATTTAAAGTATCGTTCATGTCTGTAGCACAAACAGTGCAAGCACAGCTTATAACATGAATGCTTTGTTTACACTGATGCAGAGTTAAGAAATCAGGAGACAATGTAAATGACTAACAAACAAAGAATGGGCAGGTTGCTCACCTGTACAGAGTTCTTCCCTGTATTGTTGCTAGATTTGAGAAGACAGAAAGATCTTCCAGCTCTTCAGGCCAAGACTGAATACTCAGAATGTCTGTCAAGCAGACAGAAGACTGAGTTAGATGATGTACAGAGAGGGCAGAAGAAATGACAAAGATACACACACCTGTGATTTCTCTGACAGTGTTGAAGATCTTCAGTTTCTTTGGATCGAGAGCACTAATATTATTGTAACTGTCTCTGTAGAGGAAAGAAAGGTACAGAAAGGTCACCATTTCTGAACAGCATGCAATGCATACTGCAACTACTGTATATTTGGGTCACTTTTGGCCAAGTGGACTTTTACAAAAGAAACTCCTTTCACGCTCTTATTAGTTTAATTTGTACAAGAGTGGGTAATAATGGAGACCACTTTCATTTTTGTCATGAACATTTCAATCACCAGTGTCTCAAATGCTGATGATCTCAAATCTCACCCTCTAATTCCTGTTACAAGGAAATGCAGGCTGCCCTGAATCTTAGTGCAGTTTATGAAGCTGTCGATATTCTGTGAGTCTACGGTCTGTCTGGAAGGTGTACCAGTGCCAACACATGCTGCACAAATAGAGAAATCAGAGAGAACACAGTTATGGTTAAGAACACACAAAGATGGACATGAAGGAGATTGTGCTTGTTTCTCAACGAACAGTGAAGCACCTTTTAATAATAATGCTAAGCAATAACAATGCAACTCATCTTTGGAGACATACAGGAGTGGCATACTGTTCATTAAAGGTCAAAAGGTCAAAGACAACTTTATTGTAATTTTTAGCACATTTTGTGGCAATGGTTAAAAATAAAACACATTCAATGGTGACACATTCAGTGGATATTCAAAAGGACTAGGAAAAAGACAACAGTGAATATAAACAATGGCATTACAAGTATCATATTCAGGAAAATCAGTAAATCGTTCATAGTCTTTAGAGGTTTTTGCTTGTAAAGTATTTTTTCCCCCAAAAAAATACAAAAAGCTTTACATACACTATTGGACGAATGTTTGAAATAATTTTTTCATGTTTTTAAATGAATTAAGTGTTTTTTGCTCGCCAAGGTGGCATTTACTTGATCAAAACTATTGTAAAAACAGTAATATTGTGAAGAATGATTTCACAAAATAACCATTTTCTATTTAAATTTTTTTTTTTAAATGTAATTTATTTCTGTGATGCAAAGCTGGATTTTCAGCATCATTACGCCAGTCTTCAGTGTCACATTATCTTTCAGAAATCAAAAAATGCTGATTTTCTGTTCAGTTACTGTGCATTATTACTGGTGCTTAATTATTAATAATGGTTCTTATTATTACCAATGTTGAAAACTTAGTTTTTTTTCTGCTTAATATTTTTGTGGAAACTCATACATTTACATACTGAGGACTGAAGTAATGATGCTGAAAATGTAGCTTTGCATCACATGAATAAATTTCATATTAAAACATACTAAAATTGAAAACAGCTGTTTTAAATTGTAATAATATTTCTATTTTACTGTATTTATTGAATAAATAAATGCAGCCTTGGTGAGCAAAGATGTCTTTGAAAATTAAAAAAAATCGCAATTATGCCACACTTTTGACCAGCAGTGTAAAAAAAAAACAATAGAAGTCTATGGTATGCACCCATTTAGATAACTGGGTAAACAAAGTGTGCATCTTACCTTTCGGACAGAGACCCCCACACGGCTCACATCTTTTCACCCCTTTTTTATCCACCTCCATCTTGTTTGCCGGACAGCTGCTAACACACGAACTTCCGTCTACAACAAAGTTAGCTGAAGAGAACAGAGCAAATAAGTATACACTGTATGAAAATTGTCAAACTATTACCATAAATCCTACAAAAACCCTATTTAGGTCCCATTAGGAGAGTGGGACATTCCGTTTTGGCATTAAAACCTACATTGCTATGTTACAGGTAAATGCACTCCATGTAACCCAAGGAATCACTTACTAGGACAATGTGTTACACATATTGTGCCGTACTGGTATTTTGCATTAGGATTTGGTTCCAATTTGAACGTCACTTTATTATAGATGAGAGCCTGTGGACACTGCGGCACACATGACCCCGAGCTGTTAAAATGTCTGCAGGCCTGTGAACACACAGACACCCAAGTCAAAGCAAGCAAGGTTTGATTCATGAATCTGGTATGTAAGCGCAACACATGTTCAAGAACTGGTGAAAGTGTGTTGAACATACAAAGCAGTTGGTGTCAAGCGGCCCGGTGCAGCCCCCGGCACACTCTATGTGACAACACTCGCTCGGGCTACGGCCGAAACAGCGGCCATTGCACTGTGGTGCGCACACTGTCTTAGTCACTGAGAACAGGAGAGAAACATAGTGAGCAGTGTGTGTGAGAGATACTGAAAGTTGAACAACATGTGTGTGTGTGTGAGTTTCCAAGGACTTACAGATTTGACAAGAGTCATTTCCTGGACCCCAACAGCGACCCCCACAAGACCCATGACAGGGAACTAAACAGAAAATGCACTATAATTTATACATTTCCATAAGATCATCATTCAAACTTAATATCATAAGTAAATCTTCAACTACATATATAAAATATATAAAACGGTGAACCCCTTTAAGCCTCCTTAAGTTATGAAAAGACAAAATCTGAGCCTCTGATATATATATATATTATATATATATATATATATATATATATATATATATATATATATATATATATATATATATATACACAGTATATATAAATAGTTTGTTCATTATACACTACCATTCCAAAGTTTGTGGTCAGTAAGATTTAAAAAAATAAATTAATAGTTTTCTTTTACTTGATTTTAACTGATCAATAGTGGCAGCAAAGAAATTTATAATGTCACAAAAAAAAATTCTAATGAATGCTGTCATTTTGAAAGTTCTATTCATCAAAGAATCTTGAAAAATAAAATGTATCAGGGTTTCCACAAAAATATTAAGCAGCAAAAACTACTTTTCAACACTAATATGCTTCTTCGGCAGCAAATCAGCATATTAGAATCATTTCTGAAGACTGGAGTAATGATGCTGAAAAATCAGCTTTATACCATCACATGAATAAATTACATTTTATAATATATGAAAATAGAAAACATTTATTTTAAATTGTAATAATATTTTACAATATTATTGCTTTTTACTGTTTTTTAATCAAATAAATGCAGCCTTGCTGAGCGTAAGAAACGTCTTTCAAAAACAGTAGAAAAATCCCATTAGTAAAAAGTTACCAATCCCAAACTTTTTAACAGTATATTAACATATATTATATTACATATTGTAATGTTTTATGTCTCCTTACATTCTGGTCCGTTGTCTTCGATGATGATTTCTGCCCCACTGTCTTTCACAATGTCTAGCCAGTTAATCTGCGGTGCATAGCTCAAGAATTTATTCTGGATGATTTGCACTCCACCCTCCAGGATCTCTGCAGATAACGATAAATATGAGAAATATGGAAATATTAAGATAAGATCAAAGACATAATGGTAGAACTCGAAACTTGAAACCTGTCCTCTAAACTCTCAGAAAGAAGATAAATATATATAAAATGCTGGGTTAAACACAGCCCAGCGTTGGGTAAAATATGGACAAACCCAGCGATTGGGTTGTTTTGACCCTGCATTTGGGTTACTACATTTAACCCAACCGCTGGGTCAAAAGAACCAAATTGCTGGGTTTGTCCATATTTTACCAAATGCTGGGTTGTATTTAACCCAGCATTTTATAGAGTATATATATATAGTATATATATATATATATATATATATATATATATATATATATATATATATATATATATATACACATGTGTATCTAAAATAATAATAGAATATTAGAATATCGTGAAAAAATAAATTTTTTGTAACTTATTTCAAAAATGAAACTTTCATATATTCTAGATTCATTCCATGTAAAGTAAAACAAAAATCCAGTATCTCGAAAATCAAAAATCCAGTATCTCGAAATATTAGAATATTTACATTTGAGTTTCATTAAATGACCATCCCTACAGTATAAATTCCAGGTATCTCTTGTTCTTAGATAAGATCAAAGACATAATGGTAGAACTCGAAACTTGAAACCTGTCCTCTAAACTCTCAGAAAGAAGATAAATATATATAAAATGCTGGGTTAAACACAGCCCAGCGTTGGGTAAAATATGGACAAACCCAGCGATTGGGTTGTTTTGACCCTGCATTTGGGTTACTACATTTAACCCAACCGCTGGGTCAAAAGAACCAAATTGCTGGGTTTGTCCATATTTTACCAAATGCTGGGTTGTATTTAACCCAGCATTTTATAGAGTATATATACATAGTATATATATATATATATATATATATATATATATATATATATATATATATATATATATAT
>NW_015505213.1:750416-783030 GCF_001515645.1 Sinocyclocheilus grahami | reverse complement strand
CCAGTATCTCAAAATATTAGAATATTTAGATTTGAGTTTCATTAAATGACCATCCCTACAGAATAAATTCCGGGTATCTCTTGTTCTTTGAAACCACAATAATGGGGAAGACTGCTGACTTGGCAATGGTTCAGAAGACGATCATTGACACCCTCCACAAAGAGGGTAAGTCACAAAAGGTCATTACTGAACGGGGTGGCTGTTCACAGAGTGCTGTATCAAAGCATATTAAATGCAAAATTGACTGGAAGGAAGAAATTGGGTAGGAAAAGGTGCACAAGCAACAGGGATGACCGCAAGCTTGAGAATACTGTCAAACAAAGCAGATTCAAACACTTGAGAGAGCTTCACAAGGAGTGGACTGAAGCTGGAGTCAGTGCATCAAGAGTCACCACGCTCAGACGTCTTCAGGAAAAGAGTTACCAAGCCACTTCTGAAACAGAAACAACGTCAGAAGCATCTTACCTGGGCTAAGGAGAAAAAGAACTGGACTGTTGCTCAGTGGTCCAAAGTCCTCTTTTCAGATAAAAGTAAATTTTGCATTTCATTTTGAAATCAAGGTCTGGAGTCTGCAGGAAGACTGGAGAGACACAAAATCCAAGCTGCTTGAAGTCCAGTGTGAAGTTTCTGAAGTCAGTGATTATTTGGGGTGCCGTGACGTCTGCTGGTGTTGGTCCATTGTGTTTTATCAAGTCCAAAGTCAATGCAGCCATCTACCAGGAGATTTTGGAGCACTTTCTGCTTCCATCTGCTGACAAGCTTTATGGAGATGCTGATTTTCTTTTCCAGCAGGACTTTAGCACCTGCCCACAGTGCCAAAACCACTTCCAAGGGGTTTGCTGACCATGATATTACTGTGCTTGATTGGCCAGCCAACATGCCTGACCTGAACTCCATATGGAGTCTATGGGATATTTTCAAGAGAAAGATGAGAAAAAGACGAGCTGAAGGCTCAATAGTACCTCAGCAGTGCCACACTGATGCTGTCATTTGTCCTAAAGGAGCCCCGACCAAGTATTGAGTGCATAAATCAACATACTTTAAAGATCTTTAACGTTTCTGTTTTGCACATCTTTTTTTTGATTGATCTTAGGAAATATTCTAATATTTTTGACTTTCGTGAGTTGTAAGCTCTAATCATCAGAAAAAAAAACTTTTTAAATGTTTTACTTTGCATGTAATGAATCTAGAATAAATGAAAGTTACAAATATTTTTTTCTAGGATTTTTCCTGGAGAAAATTTTAAAGTCGATGCCACAAAACAAGGGTGTTGTGAATGTTTGCTATGGTTTTGTTAGGTGATTGTTAGGTAATTGCTATGAATAATCAAACATTACTAATAAAGATACAGTATATACTGTGCTCAGATTTTACAAGAAGTAACATTCATATTGATTCCACACATTGAGTCACAATGAAATTAGTAAGAGGCTAAAGGAAGGGCAATGGAAAAAATTACAAACATGTTCATTGATTCACACACTCAGAGACACACAATGGAAAGACAACATGGATTGTACTTCACATTAGAAGTGTCGTGTTTGCTGAAGCAGGTTGGGACATGCTCGAGCCTAACTGTAGCCATCTAACGTCAATCTCCTCGAATTTATCATGATGAACAATATACTATAGGATTTTTCTACAAGCTATAAGGCAGCCGTGTGTGAAAACCTTGTGAAGACTTACAGAAAATGTTTGACCTCTGTCATTGCCAACAAAGTGTATATAACAAAGTATTGAGATGAAATTTTGTTATTGACCAAATACTTATTTTCGACCATAATTTGCAAATAAATTCTTTAAAAATCCTACAATGTGATTTTCTGGATTTTTTTTCTCATTTTGTCTCTCATAGTTGAGGTATACCTATGATGAAAATTACAGGCCTCTCTCATCTTTTTAAGTGGGAGAACTTGCACAATTGGTGGCTGACTAAATACTTTTTTGCCCCACTGTATGTGTCGGTCCAAGTTGGGTTTATGAAGAGATAATGCTCATTTGTGGGTGAATTCCTTGAATAAACCACACACACATAAAAATATTTTTCTGTCCGTTGACTCACTCTTCCACACCACACTCTCCAGAGAGTCTTGTTGCCATAGAAAATTTGTGGGCGTTTTGACAGTATGTGTTTCTGTGGGTGAGAATGTGTCACCTGTCACGTATGTGTGAGCGCACCTGTCAAGTGTGTGAGGCCCAGCTCCTTTAGTCCGTACACTCCATCTTTCTGATAGTTGACGAGGATGGCGAGAGCGAAGCGATCTTCATACAGAGACGTCCCTCGGATGACTCGCAGCTGTTCCAGCGGTAAACGTCTGAATTGGTTTATGGCGATGAGGATGTAGCCCGTTACCTCACGGATATTCTGTAAAGAGGGGTCGGGTTACACGTCCATCAAATGAAACATAATAGACATACAGACGCAGACATGAGCCCACACAAATTAATCTGGTGTGAGCTCATGCACGGCTTATGCATGCTTTATTCAGAAGTGGCCTGATCTCTTGTTGCATCTTTAGATCCTACAAACTTGCTCTATTTTCCTCACCTGTAGGAATGACAAATTGCGGTTGTGCTCCATCTGTGTGATCTCCAGGTTTCCTATGACAATCTTGCAGCCCGTGTACATCTCCTTCATGAGCTTGTACTGGACCTCAGAGCTTCCTGTCACACTCAGCGAGTTCTGCGTGCCTGTACACACTGTAAAGAGAGAGAGAAAGAGATAATTAATTGTAGCAAAAAACAAATGCGCGACCATTTGGAATTTAAGTTTTTGAAAGATGCTCTTATGTTCACCAAAGCTGCATTTATTTGATCAAGAATATAGTGAAATTGTGAAATATTATTACAATTTTAAATAACTGTGTTCTGTTTTAATATATTTTAAAATGTAATTTATTCCTGAAATGTCAAAGCTGAATTTTCAGCATCATTATTCCAGTCACATGGTCCTTCAGAAATCACTCTAATATGCTGATTTGCTCAAGAAATATTGTTTAATATTTTTATGGAAACCGTGATAGGCCTACATTATTTGAAATATAATTTTTTTAACAATATAAATGTCTTTACAATCACTTTTCATCAATTTAATGCAACCTTGCTGAATTAAATTAAATTAAATTTAAATATTAAATTAAATTAAAAAACTTTTACTTAGCTTTTACTTAAACTGTCAAACTTTTGAACAATAGTGAATAATACATTTCTATTGAAAAGAAAATGTTCAAATATCTTTGTATAATGACTGCTACAATATATCATATATATCATATTACTCAGTGTCCTCTGTTAATATTTAATATTTCATGCCTATTTATATGTGGTTAAAATTAGTGGGATAATGACCAGCAATTGTATATAAGCAAAAAATAATTCAACAGGGGTCATTATTTACAGTAATGACTGAATGCACATTATGCCATATTCAATGCAAAATAAAATCTGAAAAGATGCATAATCTGATTATATCACAATCTCAGCAAATATTTATTTTTTAAATGCCCATTTATATATTAATGTGGTAAGAAGCATTGTAATTAAGTGGAATAATTGCGCGATCTCAGCTAATATTTAATATTTCATGCCCATTTATATATTTATGTCGTAAGAAGTTTTGTAATTACTAGGATAATGACCAGCAATTGTGTATTATCATCAAAAAATAACTTGACAGGGGTCATTATTTACAATAATGGCCGACTGACTGCACATTATGATCTATTTAATGCAAAAGAAATCTCCAACTGAGCATCAGCTGATGATATGTTGATTGTTTTTCTTTCATTGTTGTTCATGTAGTGACATCAGGAACGCAAAATGAAAGGTAATAGAGGACTAAAGGAGTTTGAGGTGAAGCTATTTTGCATTTCAAATTTTGCCCTTGTGAAAACAAGCCATTACTGAGGGTGGGAGTCTAGGAAAAAATATTCCCATTAATACTTAGAGGTGATCAGAAATGCCCGCAGGAGCCTTTACAGATTAAAACTCAAAGAAACAAGAGTTCTTCTGAGAATATGGTCCATTTATGACCCATTAGGATCAGAATGCAGGTTAAAAAGAGTATATGAGATTAAAGAATCACACATTCATAATGGCAGGTATAGAAGTGTTTCTGCTCTCATAATGCTTCTCTTCATTTCATGCAAAAGAACTGTAAAACACAGGCACTTACTGATAACACGTACATACTGTACACTGTTAACAGTGTTACAGAGTCCAACAAATGGGCCTAAATGTCTCTTGTGAAATACAAGCAGGTGTTCAGTCCAGCCACACAGGTGTGATGTGTCGATCAGACATCGTGCTTTTCAGAAAGAATTCTTGTAGGTCCAGGCTGTATTTAGAAATCTTTTAGTTCTTATCAAACTTTGGTAAACGCAGGGAACGCTCAAACACAGATCACAGCAGTCTTATTTTAGTATTTTGATATACTGTATGTTTATAGGTTTTGTTAGTATTTTGAATTAGATTTTATTTTATATTTTTCACTTTAATTTTAGTTTGCTTTATTAATTTTGTTGTCTGTTTGTGTCTTTTTTTGTGTAAAAATTGTATAGTTTATTTTGTTTTAGTTATTTTACTACTTCAAGTTAAACTAATTGAAAATGTAATAAAATAATGGTTATATATATATATACTGTATATATATATATAGTGTTATTTTAGTTATTTATTTTGTTTCAAGTAATGATGGTTTCAGTTTTAGTTTTAGTTATTTAGTTTAGAATCACAGAACAGTGAGATAATTAGTATATTTTCTTAAATTTTCTTTCCACTTGGTACAAAATACATGCTAAACAAATACAGTCTTGTCTTTAACACATACACAGTTCCCATATTATAGATACATGTACTGAGAACCTGAACCGATAAGATCTGGAGTTGAACTTTAGGGTGTTATGGTTCACAATGGGACAGGTAAGGCCAGTAATGTCAGAAAAGGCTTCAAACCATCAGCTTTTACCTGCTTAGATTATTCTCTTGAGGAAAAAGACCCCAGTATAATCACACCAAACTCAACAAAGCATGCAATTAAAAGTCTGAGATTTCAATATGAAACATAACATCTGAGTGTTATGTAACATCTGTAAAGTTCATTTAAAAAGTCCTGGCAGAATATTACCAGTACATTTCCTGTTAAATTTACGGACATTTCCTTCAACCCTAAAACAAAACACAAGGTAAACACCTATTAACAAAGCAGATTGGGCCATATGTCTATACAGATTTTTCTTAAAGTGAACAGTATGTTTCTTAATACACAGACGTACACTTTTAAAAAGCAATAATGTCAATCAAAATGTCAAATTAAACATTTTACTAATAATAATATAATATAATAACAGTTTCTGGTCCCATTTGACTTACATAGTATTTGTTCATACTGTTTGGTTACCCACATTCTTCAAAATATCTTCTTTTATGCTCAACAGAAGAAAGTCAGTCACATATTTAGAATGACATGAGGGTGAGTAAATGATGACAGAATTTTCATTTTTTTGGTGAGCTATCCTTTTGAAAGAAGAATGTTTTTAAAAACTTTAATATTCTGCTGTTCTAAAAGCATGAATGTGTTCATGTGAACGGCCCTCAGTGTGTGCACTCAAGTGTGCAGACAATGATACAATGCTCCCATTCAACCAGAGCGCGAAAACAAGTGTAAGAACCGCCAAAACTCAAACAAACACTCACACACGCTAGGTTCAACTATCAGGTTCACATCACAGGTACGAGAAACAAAAGCCAGGGGAGGTCTAAAGCGGCACACAACAGAAACTTGGCCACAGTCACAAAGAGATTATCCAAACCTGACTGATTGGTACTCACAGGCATAAATACACATAAATCTACACATTAATGTCTGAATCATTTATTGTCATTAAAGGGTCAGCTAACACACAACACACAGGCATGCACACACAGAGAAACCATACCTAGCTTAATGACTTTGTTTTGCACCTAAAAGCCATTAAAAGTTACAGGTTACTGCTGTTCCCCGGGCAAGAGAAGGAATTATTTTGATTTATCAGACATGTGTTTGTGTATGTGAGTATGTGTGCATGCAATATGAAATAAAATTAAATATAATAAATAATTTATGTTTTTGTATTTTATTTATTTAAAAAAATATCCCATCTTAATATGCTATAAGAAAGTCAGTCATAGGTTTATATTTATGAAAACTGTAAACACTATGGTGCTATCAAAATATTGGGTAATACTTTCCAATAAGTTAACTGTTAATTAGTTAATGCATTGTTTACCCACACATTACCCATACATTGTTTTTAGCTTGAAAACCCCAGGTAACATTTATTGTGATTACATGGAAAAAGGTTAAATTCTTACACAGTTAACATTTTTAAAATAACATTTTAAAGTATCCCTTTAATTGACATTCGGAGAAAAGAGTACTACTGATCAGAAAGGACTACTTCAGATTTTAAAACATTTGTTTTCTGTGATACAAGATTAGATCAATTATGAATTTTTGAATATTTACTGTATATTTAATGTTCATTTAGATGCAATCCCCCACCCTGTTTTAGTTATTTACTACATAAATACAAAGTTCTACCATGAAACTCTAGGCCAATAGGTTCTAACTCATCTGATAGAATCACATCATTACTGAAGTCGTTTTAATTGCATGTGCAGCCAGGGACGGAACGGCCCTGGATTTTCTCCCAAATAGGCCCACCACAACTACAAACAACCGCTGCTATCTCACAATATTACAGCAATCAATGTATTGCATTTATGGCAAATAACATCACAAAACCCATAGTGGCCCTGCTGAAAAAAACAATAGAAACCATCACAGAAATTCTAATGGTTTCCACAACAAATGCCATTACAAACATTACAAACCATCAACTTTTAATCATTAAAACCATTAAATAATGGTTTTCTGTAGTGTGTTTTGGGACATGTTCCATTAGGATTTAGTGGTTTTAACAATAATATTATTTAACAACAATAATAGGCAACCAATTACCAGTAGAGACCAATAGGATCCAATACAACCAATACAATTTCCATTATAACCAGTAAATGCATTACAAATTCTATTGATGGTTTCTACTGTTGTTGTTTCTTTCAGCAGGGGATTGAATTGCATTAGCGCCCCCTTTTGTTGGTCGTCAACGTCACTTAATTTGACACTTTTTCTTTGATGATGAACCAGCCAAGCTGACGGCCGTCGAACGTTCTCCAGAACGTCCAGATGGCCAGTCCGCCCCTGTGTGCAGCCAATGAGCTCGCTGCTAAACATTTAAATACTTGGCTAGTGTTTGCTGTAGAAGTTGCAGCACACTTCAGAAACCCTCCACCTCCCCCAGCTCCACCTGTATAGATCTGCAATGGGGTACTTTTATGTACGCTATATATGGGGGTTATTTCATATGTGTTATATGTGCAGCAGCAGTATTTCTGACATGCTCACAGCAGCATGTCTCTGGATGGACTGGCAGTAGCAAATCTTGGTACTGGTTCTGCCGCAGCAGCACAGCAGATCTATTCCACCAAGATCAAACACATTAACATTGTCTTGCACATTACCATGCTAAAACTCATTGTCGTGACAGAAATAAAGAAATGCATGATTTGTAAAGGGATTCTATTCAGGGGGTCGCAGTCAAATCAGATTGGTCATGACGTGGGATTATGTGACTCTGTCCAGTAGTTTCACCTGTTGCCAGATCACCTGGACTACACACCTGTTGTTGTTCATGCCATTGTGCTCCACCCTTCTTAGTCAACACTACTGCACAGGCCAAAGATCAACCAGTGCATCAAATCACATCTCACTCTGTCTCTGTGTATGAGCCAAAACAGATTGTTTTCCTTGTGTTGTCTAGTATTTTCTTCATGGATACTTCCTGCATTTGATAATTCCTCATTAGCAAGTACAAATTATGTGAATGTACGCAATTTACAAAATACTGTATTTAACCACTGATGCAACCCAATATTTCAGATTTGGGTGGAATTAACAATAAAAACATACATTACGACTGACCACTATTTTGAAAACTGGGATCCTCTTTGAATAGGGCCACAGTTGATCTTCTGTGTAGACGAAACCAAAAAACTAGACAATATTCTAGCGAACGTTAATGAGATTCAGTACAAGAAGTAGGCAAATGCAGCTGGCATCACACGTTCAAACTCCTCTGTGATTTCTTCTTTTCAGAAGACAGCCGTTGAGTCAGGGAACAGGTTAAACTAAATCTACTGGTTGAGTCACTTGTTATTTGAACTGAGCACTGATTTAGTACAGGAACGAATCTCTCCTTTTACACTCACAGCCTAAGAAAAACAAACATATCTCGCTTAGACACAATGGTGCAGAAACAGGTTTTCTGAATGCATTAGCTACGGACAGCAACATCACTATTTTGGGATGTATATTGTGTAAGCACATATGGGTTTGAACACATTTTGTTACAAATTTGTGGAGCTGTTTGTAAAAACTCCTTTTAAATTATTAAATTTTACAATATTTGTATGCAAATTACACTTTATTATTACTATTACACTTGCATGAAATTTATGCAAAGTGTCACTTTAATAAAACAAGTAGCAAATGCATAATGCATTAGCATCCTAAATATTAAAATGCAAATGTTTATGCTATTCTCTTATGTCTTTCCAGGTGCATTGCGCATACAGTAAAAACAGATTTAGCCTACCTTCATGTTTACCTTCCTCTGTCTGAGCGCGCGCAGGTGAACGGAGCGCGAGACACAGCGCGAGCATCTGCAGCAGAGCAGCATTCATCTTCATCATCCTCATCCTCAGAATATTCCCAATGTGAGGTCAGTCCGTCAGTCTGAGCAGACAGTTAAATATTCATGGCCAAAGAAGCGGGGAAGAGATGATGCTCCCTTCACTTCGGCTTGTCCAAGTTTGACAGAAATTTGACAGACGTTTCTTTTCTCTCTCTCTCTCTCTCTCTCTTCTTTACTTTTTAATCCGAAAAGTTCCAAGTATTACATTCAGTGTAGAGCAAACGAAAAAATTACCAAGTAGTCCATTTCCGTTTGTTGCGGAAAAGTTTATAGACTTCTGCTATAAATCCTTCGGTATAGGCTACGTCAGTTCAAAGCTAGCACTCTGATTTAAACAAAAATTGTAATACAATCAATAGTTTGAGTTGAAAAGCTCCCAGAATACAGGCGAGGTTAAAAGGTTTGTAAATATGAAAAGGCTCGAGCACGCAGGAATGCCGTCTCGAGGTTTGTTACCTGTTTACGCGGACAGGTGAACGATGCTGAACGCTGATTGGGTCTGATCAAGGTGACGTCGACCTTGTAATTCCGAAGCCCGTGCACTGATTTATTTCAAACATGTAAACAAGTCATAAAGCCTTGATTGTGAACTCCTGACCGTCATAAACAGATGAATTTCCCTCAGTAAGCGACAGTCCTCACAGCCTACACTGAAAACACCGACGATATTGTGATAGATGTATGTGCTCTCGCGCTCTCTCTCTCTCTCTCCCTGTCCCTGAACAAACACATACACACATCCGGGCTTTGCTGTATCGATAATAATGTTATCTTGGAGTGAGGGTCTCATTGTGTGTAAGTCAAGGCTGGCATTGTGTCCGAGTATCGTCCACTAGTTTATCAGTGTTTCTTTGATGGCTCTGGACTCACAGTCTCACAAAGAACACTTTGTGCCTCAGTTCAGATGGCTTCAGACCTCCGAGACAAGAAAGTGTTTAGAGCACACTCTCAGACAAAATAAAATCATATTTTATTATTATTTTTATTTGTTTTTCCATTTTGATTTCCTTTTTGTAATGTATTCATTTGAATTCTATAAATTCTAAATGCCTCACAAATCACACATCACTCTGAAACAAAAACCACAGCAATTCGATAACTGTCAAAATAATATACACTGTAAAAAATAAATGTAATTTTAACAGTAAAATTTTGTAAAAACGCTACGGGAAAAAAACTGTTAATAGGTTAACAGTAAGTTCCCGTACTATATACAGGGAAAAACTGTAAAATATCTAACCAGACATTTCATGTAATTTTACAGTAAAATGCTGTTCATTTTATATTTTCTAGAAGTAAAAATAACAAATCAATGTATAATTTACAGTCAAAAACTGTAAACTGACATTACAGTTTTATACAGTTTTTGGCCGTAAATGTGTTTACAGTTTTTCTGTATTTTTTACAAAATTATTCTGGTAACCACAGCTGCCAAAATTATTTTGTAAAAACGACAGATTTTTTTTTACAGTGTACATTTGAATATTATTTTAGAAATTGTATTTAATTAAAATTTGTATATATTTATTTTGTTCCATTTTAATGTCATTTTTGGATTGTACTCACTGTAATTCCCCAACAGTAATCACTAAACTTTTACTCTCAAACACAGAAATCACATCAATTCAATAACTGTCAAAATAATATACACTGTAAAAAATAAATGTAATTTTAACAGTAAAATTTTGTAAAAACGCTACGGGAAAAAAACTGTTAATAGGTTAACAGTAAGTTCCCGTACTATATACAGGGAAAAACTGTAAAATATCTAACCAGACATTTCATGTAATTTTACAGTAAAATGCTGTTAATTTTATATTTTCTAGAAGTAAAAATAACAAATCAATGTATAATTTACAGTCAAAAACTGTAAACTGACATTACAGTTTTATACAGTTTTTGGCCGTAAATGTGTTTACAGTTTTTCTGTATTTTTTACAAAATTATTCTGGTAACCACAGCTGCCAAAATTATTTTGTAAAAACGACAGATTTTTTTTTACAGTGTACATTTGAATATTATTTTAGAAATTGTATTTAATTAAAATTTTTATATATTTATTTTGTTCCATTTTAATGTCATTTTTGGATTGTACTCACTGTAATTCCCCAACAGTAATCACTAAACTTTTACTCTCAAACACAGAAATCACATCAATTGAATAACTGACAAAATAATAATGTATATTTGTAATTATTATATACATTGTTATATTGTTTATTTTTTTTCCCATTTTTGTAATTTATTCTAAATGTCTCAACAGTATGAGAGCACACATCACATCCTGTGCCTCACAATAATGCATTTAATTGTAATCTAAAATAATTATTAAGCTTTTTTTATTTAAAAAATACACTTTATATATTTTTTCGTTATTATTAAGCATATTCCTTATAGTTCCTCAAATTTGACATGGCCCAAATGGATGCTACACGTTAATCAAATGATTATTTTAAAGTGTTTTTCTTTTCACAGCATGCAATGTTTTCTAATTGGTACTTTTTGAACAATTAACTTCTCCCTTGTTCTCCATTCAGACAGCATGTGAGTGTAGGCACAGTTGGAAAACAGGTTTTAAAGACCAGCTCTTCCTGCACTACCGGTTTGTATGAGGCACTGATTGAACAAACAAGTAGTACACACACAGACACACACACACACAGACAGACAGACTTACACAACAACCCTTAATGAATTCTTTACTGTCCTCTATATGCTCTGATACATCATATGCTATTTTTTCTTTTTACAGGGAAGTGCAGCGCATAAACAAGGTATTTTATGATTTTGAGACACATTCCTTGTTCGTTAATATCTCACCAGCCAACAGCATTATGGGCCAGAACACACTCCGATTGAGCTTTCTCACACACTTCCTACTTTGAACATCTCGTGGGTTTGTAAATGGTTCGCACTGTATATATTATACATTGGCAAGCACATATGCCGTAATGCTAATATGCTTTTTTTGTTCTTTACTTCCTTTCACAAAGTGAAAAGTGTCTGAAACTGTTGGTTTTCACAATAGTTCTGCCCTCTTCTGGTGGACATAAGGGACAGCAGTGCAGAAAGAGACTCGATATAGGCCTACTCCACGACTCCAGCTTAGAAGTTTCAAAGCACAGTTTATATTTGTGAGACGTTTACGATAAATAATGCAATCCATTAAAACTGTAATTAAATCTAGGATTAGACATGATCCATTTCTGGCGCCTACCAGAGATCAATATAAGACATTACACATAATATACAATATGATGAAGTCATTAGGTGGCTTTACTAAAGCATATTCCAGACCAGGAGGGATAGGTTTATTCTACAGTATCCACTATAATCTTCCAGCAGGTGTGGTCATTACATAAGGTTCTTATGTCCACTAAAAAAAAGTAGCATTAAAATGTAAAATGGAACCAACACAAAAGAGAGAAGACACAGCAAATAATTTTCATGTTTTTATTTGAGCGTAGCGTTACAGTCAGGGATCAGAGGGAGAGAAAGATTTTGGTGTCTACATCATAATAATCAACAATAATCTTTCTTAATCTACTGTAACAGATAATTACACATTTCATCCATGATTTCTAAGTTCTATTTATTTATTGATTATTCAGTGAGAAATTGTTTTCCTCTTCATTGATTATGTTCACTGACACTGTATAAGCCATTAAAATGATTTACCCAACACAGTAAAAAAATCAACAAAGAAAATGCATAAGCACACAGAGGTGAAAACACATTCACCAAAATAAATACATAAATAAAAATATAATATCGAAGAAGATCAAATCAAACTTTAAACCATCCTAAAAAGTCAACCCTAGCTACTCAATAAGCGCACAAACTATTTAATGCAAAGAATAAATGCTTTGAAAACAAGCAAACTACCTATTTGAGATTTTTTAACCCCTTTTGTTCCCAGATCAACTAAAACAAAACAACCAACTCAGTGACCCAATAACTTAGTTAATAAATAACCTTGTGAAAACACACTTTTGTAAGAAGATAAGGCCACAGAACTTAACAGACTGGACGATTCACACTGCAGACTTGTGTAGAACATATCGCTGTTTGCATTATATGCTGAAATACTACTGTAGAGTGTGCCAAACTGGATCATTTGAGGTTAAGTGTCTTGCTAAATAACACAATAAGTTTTGGTAACTCTCCCGTTCCTGCATCCCACACGCTACAGCGCTCAAAATAATACAAGACTCCATTCGAATCATGTCCTAAGTTGAAAAGACTTGCCTTTTATAATGTTCATACAGTCATAAGAGTCATAACAATGGGTTTTAGTGTAAAGGTGCTTGGTATTAAGTGGGAAGATGCCAAAAATGCAAACTAGAAAACAATGCTAGAAACACATACAATTACAAACAGACTGTGTTAGTGTTAGATTTTTGTGTGATGGATGGATTACCGACACACACGCAATGCAGGATAAGCAGTTTTGTTGTATTTACACTAGCTAGCATGGTAAAATAGGTAAGCATTTGATTTGTCCTTGTAGTCTGTAACAGATATAGATTATGTTATAGAATATGACGTGTTAAACACAAAAGACAACCTACTTTTAAATATACATATCTATATATTTTTCTCATTTCTGAACTGTAATAATCCAAAACACCATGAATAAAGCCCAAATGTGTGCACTGATTCAACAAATTCACATTCGTTGGGGGCGATATGTTAGTCTGAACCCACAAAACGCATTATGAGCATGAAACATGCAAACAAACACACAAGCAGACGAGTTATTATGCAGTTTGCCGCAGACCGTCCTTGTAGTCTGTAACAGATATAGATTATGTTATAGAATATGACGTGTTAAACACAAAAGACAACCTACTTTTAAATATACATATCTATATATTTTTCTCATTTCTGAACTGTAATAATCCAAAACACCATGAATAAAGCCCAAATGTGTGCACTGATTCAACAAATTCACATTCGTTGGGGGCGATATGTTCACAAAACGCATTATGAGCATGAAACATGCAAACAAACACACAAGCAGACGAGTTATTATGCAGTTTGCCGCAGACAACTGACATACCGAGGTTTAATGTATGTATGTATGTATGTATGTGTGTGCTGTTTTATGCTGTTCACTAATATGAAAGCAAAAGCAAAAAATGTAGTGTCATAACAATCTACTAATCATGTCAGTGGCAAATTAGTATAGCAACTATTAATAAAGGACTGTGTTAAACAGCATTTCACTATCTATCTATCTATCTATCTATCTATCTATCTATCGGACTAACAGCACAGCATGCATGCCATGCAGACAATGCTAGTGATTCGTTCAAAACATTACCCATGCAACAACTAGCCAAGTCAATTCTACAACAAAGGGGCGTTTGATTGGAAAAAGCTTTATTTACAGCTTCACTTGAATGCGAATTATGGTGGACAACTCAACAGCACCACGTTTGACTCACAATTTAGGCGAGGGATGTGTGATGATAAGCGACATTCGTTGTACAGCGTCCATTCTAGTACACCACGGCCACAAAGCAGCATGCACCACCAACCAGCTTTGTGTGACTAAACACGCACATGTAGCTCTAACCTCTAATACACCACAACGCTTAACACGACACCGAGAGAAAGAGCCATGCAAAACACAGCAGGGTATCTAACGCAATCACGAACCGCCGGGATCGCAGACTGTGGATATTGTGTGCGTGAAGAGGCAAACTGCATCATAATCGCATCTACGGAGCATTTCGACAACACGAGGAAATACATAAGCATATTACATAATACATGAGCACGCTCAGACCCAACGATCTTTATCATGGCAGTCAAGGACAACACTGATCACTGATTGTAAACACGTGAGCGAGAGAGGGAGAGACGATAAAATCTACTAAACGTTGATGCTATAAACCGACACCTTTCGTACAGTGAAATGGAAAAGTTAACAGAGGAAATATTGATCTGCGTGTGAATGCGTGTGCGTACAAACCTACAGATGATTTACACAGAGCACAGAAGGCTCCATAAACCACATACTGTGTTTTTCCAGAATACAACCAAAAAAGAACGAAAATTAAACAAAGAGAAACCAAACATAATGATTCCAAAGGCCAAATTAGTCCCACCCCTTTCCCAAAGCGAGAGACGGCCACGTAATGCAAATCCCGCCCCTCACTTCTTATTCTTGAGCTGATTGGCGAGCCAGTCGAGCCCTTCGTACAGACCGTCGCCGCTGGTCGCGCAGGTCGCTTGTATATACCAGTTGCGATGGCGGAGCGAATGGAGGCCGAGTTTGTCTGTGATCTCAGCTGCATTCATAGCGTTTGGCAGATCCTGGAGTCAAGGAGGAATAAAACAAGAGAGTAGATTGTGAAATTGAATATTTGCTTAGATAGGACCAGATATTTTTATTCTAAAATAAATATACAATTTAGCCACAGAAATACAGACGATAGATTATGGACTGCCCATTGATGGACATGTTTTCTGTTTCTATAAAATGTTATGCTAGTGACCTATATACTAATATTGAAAAGTTTGAGGAAGACTTTTTAATGTTTTTGAAAGAAGCTCACTAGGACTGCATTTATTTGATAAAAAGACACTTAAAACGGTAATATTGTGAAATAGCATTACAATTTAAAAATAAGTGTTTTCTATTTGAATACATTTTAAAATGTAATTTTTTCCTGTGTTGGCAAAGCTGGATTTTCAGCATCATTACTCCAGTCTTCAGTGTCACGTGATCCTTCAGAAATCATTTTAATATGCTGATTTGCTGCTCAATAAGCATAATTTCTTGTTATTATGTTGAAATTTTTTTTTGTTGCTTAATTTTTTGGAAAATCCATGTTTCCTGGGTTATCTATGAATAGAAAGTTTAAAAGAACAGCATTTATTTGAAATAGAATTTGTGCTGTGACAATGTAAAAGTATAGTTTACTGTCACTTCTAATTATTTAATTCTTGCTGAATAAATATGACCCCAATCTTTTAAATGGTGATTAAATATGAAAATATGAAATATTTTTTGGACATATAAATTTGTGATCTGTCAGGTAGTAGGGATGCTTTAATAAACAAAATCACAGTACCTGTTTGTTTGCAAAGACAAGAAGGACAGCATCACGCAGTTCGTCTTCTGCAAGCATCCTCATTAACTCCTCCCGCGCCTCGTTAACTCTCTCCCGATCGTTGCTGTCAACCACAAAGATAAGACCTAAGGAAAGAAAAATGAGCAGAGATAAAGAATATAGAGACTTCATTTAATTCAACGAGCAACAAACATTAACACGACTCAAAAAATACACAGATTGTATTCAGCTATGCAATGTTTTGTTTAAAAAGAACATGTTTATTTGAGCTATTTTACACTAAGATGTGGACATGTTAACCAGTGTTATTTTAGTATCATTGAGGTACTAATAGTTTTTTTCAATATTTTCCATTTTCTGTTATGTGTTTTTGTCATCATTATTAGTTTTTTATATACATTATATATTTTATATAAAGAATATATATTTTTCTATAGTTTTTTGTATTTCAGTTTTAGTTATATATTAAAACATAAAGTTAAACTAAAATGAAAATGAATAATGTTGCCTAGGGAACTATTCCAATAAAATACATTTTTACAAATATTACATATTTTCAAGTAACAAAAACATGGTTTTAATTTTAGTTAGCTATAATAACCCTGCTTGATGTTTACAAGGTGGCTCTGCAGGACCAGCCATGTAAATGCAGTGTGTGCTCACTGAACACAACACAAACTACACAGACACACCAAATTACAATCATTTACACAGTCAACTCAATCCAGCTTGTGTTTTAGTGGGAGACGTGGAGTGTATGTGTAACTCACCCTGTGTATTTTGAAAGTAGTGTCTCCAGAGTGGTCTGATTTTATCCTGACCACCCACATCCCACACAGTGAAGCTGATGTTCTTGTACTCCACTGTCTCCACGTTAAAGCCTTAAAACACAAACACAAACATCACAAACTTACACTGTGTGGCCCAGAATCACAGTACAATTCAGTTACTGTACATTCACCTCACAGCAACTGTAAAAATATAATGGCTCTATATGAAATACATAAAGTAAATACAAATTTATACACTGTGTGTTTGAAATGTCATTGTGTCTCAGACCTTAAATTCTGCCTAAGGATGAACAGATACCTGTATAATAGTATTGTAAGTCAACATGACAATAGAATAAAGTAAGAGAAGGATTTTACCAATGGTTGGGATGGTGGTCACGATCTCTCCCAGCTTCAGTTTGTAAAGGATGGTGGTTTTACCAGCAGCATCTAATCCAACCATCAGAATTCTCATCTCTTTCTTCCCTATCAGACTCTTCAGCAGATTGCCAAAAATATTCCCCATGATTCAATGTTTTGCTTCGTCTAGCCAATCGCAATCCAGAAAGCTGTGAGTCCTTGGTGTGGAACAATTGACTGAGGTAAAAAAAAACTGAAAGCCTTGGTTATTTAGGTTACTTAGCTGAGAAAAAGAATCTAGAGTCCTGGAAAGGGGAAAAGAAGAGGAAATGTTATTCTCACTCTCATAAAATGTGCACTTTTTTTTAGCAAGGACATATTAAATTAATCTTATTAACTAAAATTATATTTCAAAGTAACGCTGTTCTTTTGAACGTACTATTCATCAAAGAATCCTGAATAAATGCATCATAACAAATATTAATAATAAGAAGAACCATTCTCAATATTGATAATAATAAAAAAAATGTTTCATGAAATCAGCATATTAAAAGGATTTTTCAAGAATCATGTGACACTGAAGACTGAAGCTTTGTCATCACTAGAATAAATTACATTTAAAAATTATTTGGTAACACTTTACTTGAAGGGGTGTGCATAAGACTGACATGACACCTTCATAATCATGACATGACACATGTCATGAATATGAAGGAGGTTTTATGCATGTTTATGACAACTGTCATTAAGTGTCATTCACTCAGTTATGTCATTTTTAATGCAAATATGACATTATTTGACCTAACCCTACCCCTACCCTTACCCCTAACCATAACCCATAACAAAGACATCTCAAACAATGTAATCTTTGCATTAAAATTACATAACTGAGCGAATGACACTTAATGACAGTTGTCATAAACATGCATAAAAAACCCTTCATATTCATGACATGTGTCATGTCATGATTATGTAGATGTCATGTCATGATTATGAAGGTGTCATGTCAGTCTTATGCACACCCCTTCAAGTAAAGTATAACCAATTATTTCAATAGAAAACAATTATTTCAAATTGAAATATTACTGTTTTTTATTTACGGTATATTCGATAATAAGAATGAGAGACTTTATTCCAAAACAGTAAACAGTAGTGTAGGCATGTATGTACAGTTATACACTCCATGAAAAAAAGGTACAAAAGCTGTCACTTTTCAAAAGGTACTTTTTGTTCCTTTTAGGTGCTAATATTTACTTTTTATAGATACTAATACATACCTTTATGGTACAAATATGCATCCTCATATTGCAGCAAATGATCTACATAAAGTGTGATTCAGTTGGACTGACTGAATTTAACATGTAAATCATGAGCAGTGCAATCTGAACATTTCAGCCAAACATTATTTCACCTGCTGTAATCACACAAAACTGATTATCAAAGACGCATTTGGAAGTTGCAAGCGGATTGAATGAACATGATGCTTTTGGATGTGTATACATTTCTGATCTTCACTAGTCTGCTTTATGTGTACAAGCTACATACTGAACTGAAGAAACTATGATCCTGCCATGTCTTCAGGCCATTCAGCAATCTGTTCATCCCTCTCATATCCCGCCTTCACATGAACCCCCAATAGTCATCCCTGAACATTCCCAGATGGAGTTATCCGAGATGTTGAACACATTCCCCGATAACCGTGTTGTCCTAATTCACGAATTTGTCAATGTATAAAGCTTAAATTTGAAATTAAACGTGTTTAAGGGAGACTGAGGTTAGTCACACAGTGGCTTTATCAAAGGAAATGTAAGGCTTTGAGTCAAATGTCCAAATACACAAATCTATATTTTCTCTAGCAGTGTGTTGTGTGTCATTGTGTGTTTGTTTCAAACACCTAGTTTTAAACACTTTTAAAGGAATAGGTGACCCAATAATGAAAATTTGCTGAATATTTACTTCAGGTCATCCAAGAAGTAGATGAGTTTGTTTCGTTTTTGGAACAGATTTGGAGAAATTTAGCATTACATCAATGGATCCTCTGCAGTGAATGGGTGCCGTCAGAATGAGAGTTCAAACAGCTGATAAAAAAACATCTTGATAATCCACAAGTAATCCACACCGCTCTAGTCCATCAATAAAAATCTGAACATCTGTGCGTTTGTGAGAAACAAATCCTTTAAGATGTCCACAAGTCCATCAAACTGTTACTTCCAGCTAAAATACAAGTCCTCGATCCTTAAAGGGTTAGTTCCCCCAAAACTGAAAATTAGGCTGCGTTTTACTCACCCCCGAGGCATGCTAGGTGTATATGACTTTCTTCTTTCAGACGAATCCAGTCGAAGTTATATAAAAAATTGTCTTTGATCTTTCAAGCTGTTTAATGCCACTCAGCGGGTGTTGCAGTGCATCAGTCCAAAAGAAGTGAAATAAAAAGCGCCCATCCATAAAAAAAAGTGTCTCACACGGCTCCGGGGGGTGAACAAAGGCCTTCTGTAGTGAATCGATGCATTTTTGTAAGAAAAATATCCATATTCAAAAGTAATAATCACTTGAATCTAGCTTGCGCTCACTGTTGTAAACAGAAGCAGTTCTGGGGGAATGACGTATGAGGTCGGCTTTGCTCATGCGCCGCTCAGAAGTGACGCACGTGGAAGCGCAGCGGAGAGATCAAAACAAAACAACAGTCGAGAATGAGGGGCACAAAACGAGGATTTGTAAAGAAGAATGTCAGAGGGTTTTGATATAAGTCAAGAGGAGACTGGTTTTCCTTTGCTAAAGTAAGGAAACTTTGCTTCCTTTGCTCCTGTTAACAAACGTTGGTTTTCACGAGACTCACCTGCGCATACACAACGCTGACCTCATACGTCATGCTCCCGGAACGGCTTCTGTGTACATCTGTTGGTGCAAGCTACATTAAACTGATTATTACGTTTTGAATATGGATATTTTTCTTACAAAAACGCATCGATTCACTACAGAAGGCCTTTGTTCACCCCCCGGAGCCGTGTGAGACACTTTTTTTTATGGATGGGCGCTTTTTATTTCACTTCTTTTGGACTGAAGCACTGCAACACCCCCCCTGAGTGCCATTAAACAACTTGAAAGATCAAAGACAATTTTTAATATAACTCCGACTGGATTCGTCTGAAAGAAGAAAGTCATATACACCTAGGATGCCTCGGGGGTGAGTAAAGCGCAGCCTAATTTTCATTTTTGGGTGAACTAATCCTTTAATACTGTTTTCACCAGTTAAAAAGTTTTATAAATCAGAAGAGAAATATACACAGCGAAAACAGTCTAAACAGTTCTAAACAAATAGAAAAAAACCAGGGGATGGACTTTTTCACTGGAGAAAGTGTTATTATGAATTATGGACTTGTGTTTTAGCCGGAAGCAAGGATTTTAAGTTAAAAATGCCTAATGATGGATTTGTGTTTTACAAATGTGATAAACTGATGCTTGCTGTTGAAGTGGAGTCATGTGGATTATTGTGATGTTTTTAGCAGCTGTTTGGACTCTCATTCTGACGGCACCCATTCACTGCAGAGGATCCAGTGGTGAGCAAGTGGTGTAATGCAAAATTTCTCCAAATTTGTTCTGATGAAGAAACAAACTCATCTACTTCTTGGATGACGGCCTGAGGGTGAGTAAATGTTCAGCAAATTTCATTTGTTAATTCTGTCCATCAAACTGAAATACCAATTATCAAATTCTTGCTATGACTGTTGGTTAAACAAATCCAGGCTAAAACAAAACACAATAAAAAGCACATTATTGACACACGTTCAGATTTTAAATGAAAATGTTAAACTGCGAGCACAGGACCTGTAAAAACATTTTATGTCAGCATAGTTTCTCAAATGTTTTAAATGTCGTAATTAAAAAATATATATTTTACATTTTACATGTTTGCCATTACGTGACTTGTACTGTGTTAAAAAAATTAAATTTTGCTGAAAAAAGTTTAAAAAAAAATTAAAGAATAGCATGTCCATATTTAACGACTTGTTTTGTGTTTCAAAATTTTAATTTTGCTGAAAAAAAAGAACAAAAATAGCATGTCCATATTGTGACAGCTTATAATGTCTCAATGCCCTGCTACTGGGTTATGTTGCCACCAAATGTCAAAGTGTGTTAATTTGTATCTTTCTATTTTCCTAGCCACAGTGGAAATGTTAAATAGAGTTTGTTTCCTAAAACATGCCTAGAAAGAAACTGACTTTTAAAAATAAATCTATTCTGAGTAATAATGACAGAAGTGTGACAACTAGCCTTGGCCTCCCCTTTAAAATCAAGACAAAAGATAACAATATTAAAGCTGCATAACCAGCATGAAAGTATACTTAATGCACATGTAAATGTGTCCACTAAGACAGTAATACGAGAAGGTGTTTGTGATGAATAATAATCTGATAATGATGCTGCGGGGGTCTGACTCCGGCGGAGCTGTCCATGGTGCTGACGCCCCGACCCACCTCCAGCAAACCCCTTCCACACAAAACACATCACGATTATCATTTCCAATTATTTTTGTAACAGACTTCGTCGTTTTTTAAAGGCTTCCTTGTTTCTGAATGAGTCTCCTCAAACCCGTGCAAGAGACCCCAACAATGTAGTCACGAGACACCGAAATACAACTGCGCTAGACGGAGGTCCATCTAATACGATGGTCTTTAAAAACATTAATATGGCTCTAAATTCATAATTTAGATTACTGCCGGCTTGTTGGAGCTCATAAAGGCCTACGACCCTTTGACAATGTCGGCGTAGGACACAAAGATCGGAGCTTCTCCGTGAAGAGAGGCGTTTGGCACGAAGCAGATGGATGAAATTGTTCTTATGCAAGATCACTACAATTCATGCAAAAGCAAACCAGAATCAATTCAAACCCGAGCTGTCATAATATCTGAAGAGGCGTAAGACAGCAAGCACATCATCTGGGATACAGATCTTCATTCATTTGGAGAGATAGAGAGACGCTACGTGCCTCGCGGAAGGCCTGTCGCCTTTCTGTTTCCAGCAGCGCTGTCACATTTCACCAAACGTACAGACAACATTTCAACCCGTCAGAACCACTTCCAAACGCTTCGTTTTAAAGCAAACACAACAACTGAACGTATCCGCATTACCTTGCGAGCTGACACCAGCCGATTTTGGACACGGAGAGACAGAGAGAAAATCTCACGAGAGTTCACGCCGACAGCACGGGCTTGGATGGGGATTTCTCGCGATGTTTGGTTTTCGCATCTTGAGACTGCCTCCAGTCAGGTCAGGTAGCATATAGCCAAACAAATGAGATGTCAAGGAAATGCTTGAGGTGTCACAAACAGTGTTGGGGAAAGTTACTTTTAAAAGTAATGCATTACAATATTGCGTTACTCCATAAAAAGTAACTAATTACGGTACTTAGTTACTTTTTATGAAAAGTAATGCGTCACGTTCCTTTTGCGTTACTTTTAAAAATCTGGACAGGGCTTGCTTGTTTGCTTTTAAAATAAAAAAGTTCTATTTTTGGCAAATATAAAAGCCTTTTCACACCTAAAGTGAAATGAATAAGCCTCAGGCTGAAGGGAAAGTAAATTTACGTCCGTACAGTAGAATGCAGAAGAAGATATTTCAACACACTTAAATAAATAAAAAAATAAAATAAACACACAAGTGTTTGTCTAGAGTTATTTCTGCTTATTAGTACGGTTGAACTGCATCATCGAAGGTCAGAAGCAAAGACATTGGTTAATAGAATGGGATTAAATACATAAAGGATATTTGTGTTGTTTAACATTCAATTATTGCAGGTTTGCGTCATATTCTGAGTTGCATTATTTTTATTCATTTTGAGGAATACTGAATCTGTGTTTTTTTTTTTGTGTGAGTGAGATGAATTAATGTATATTCATATTTATTTTAGAACTACAGTAACATCTTCTGATTTCTCTCAACATGGGGACAGGAGAGCTGTCAATCAATAAATTGGAAAAAAAAGTAAATTGCGTTACTTATCTGAAAAAGTATTCTCTTGTAAATTAAAAAGTAATGCGTTACTTTTCTAGTTACTTGAAAAAAGTAATCTGATTATGTAACTCGCGTTACTTGTTATATATTACCCCAACACTGGGCACAACACAACCGTCCTTCAAAATACAACTTCCCTGGAAATTCTTAGTAAATATCTAGCATTTTTGTATTGAAGCATAAAATGTGTAGGCCTGCATTTATTTTTCACCCATTTAGGGCTATTTGAGGGAAACAAAAGGGAAAATAAAAAGACATTTTAAGTCTTGAAATTAAACAATAAATAAACTGTTAAACTGATGGTTAATATGAAATAGTTTAGTAACTTAAATCACATGGCGGTCTACTCCAGACTTGTTATTGTTTAGTAACTATACTAAAACCATTACAAATTATAATTACTTGTAATTAAATAAACAATTACTGAAATAACTATTTGAAATGTTTTATTTCTGCTAGTGGCCAAGGCAAGGCATTTCTCATTTTCATTTAGTTTATGCTAAAGCACTAAAATAATTAAAACTATGTAAATTAAAACTTAATATGAACTAGCCTACATCAATATATTTCAATAAAAACTAAAAAATAATAATAATAAAAAAACTAAATACACAAAATTATTAAAACGTAACCTAAAATTACAATGAAAACAGAAAAATAAAAAGTCTAATTCAAAATATTAACAAAAACTATAATGGTAGGGATACTAAAATAACATTAGCTAATGATAATAAAATAACTATAGTAAAAAGTGATAATAAAATAACATAACTTGCAAAGATAACATGATAACTCAAAGATAACTTAAAGGGATAGTTCACCCAAAAATGAAAATTCTGTCATTAATTACTCACCCTCATGTCGTTCCAAACCCGTAAGACCTTCGTTCGTCTTTGGAACACAAATTTACAAATTTACGTTCAGCATGTGCGTGCTGTCTACTGAATGTAAACAACGGCGATTACGTTGAATACGTTCTGGGGTACTCTTCAAAATGGCGGAAGACGGTAACGCGGGGAGAAGAATTGTTGAATATGTTGTTATTATTGTTTTCTTTGCGTACAAAAAGTATTCTTGTAGCTTCGGAAAATTACGGTTGAACCCCTGATGTCACATGGACTATTTTACCGATGTCCTTGCTGCGTTTCTGGACCTGGGAACATTTCAGTTGCATTGATGTCTACGGAGGGTCAGAGAGCTCTCAGATTTGATCAAAAACATCTTCAATTGTGTTCCGAAGATGAGCGAAGGTCTTACGGGTTTGGAACGTCAGGAGGGTGAGTAATTAATGACAGAATTGTCATTTTTGGGTGAACTAACCCTTTAAAAATATAAAAATAAGATGTGAATTCAAAGAAGAAAATAATTATAGGCTACTAGGGTAGGCTACGCCTTTATAGCTTATTTATGGTGCAAAAGCATTATAGACTATAGATAAAAATTTATATAATTCGCATTCATCTTTATCTATGCACAATCAGCTTGTAACACTCCAAAGAGAAAGGAAAACTTGACCCCTTTAAAGTTTATTGTAAAGAAAATAATCTTAAAGCTGTAGTGCCTACTTTTCGGATCATAAAATACTTCTTGCTCATTGCTCATTGGTTCAACGTGGCGGGGGCGGGGCTATCTGTTTGCGAAACCAATGGAAGACGGGGGAGTTGTCAAGAAACTTGTTTGACAACAACTATTATTTTTGCAGTTCCGGTTACTGACGCTTGTTTTGCAGAAATTACACACTTCGCCTTTAAACAAATCAAGAAAAAAAGGACGCAGTAGTGCTTTTCTCAAGCGCAGAATCTCACGCGCCCTCTAGCAGGGCAGTTCTCTAACAGCAGCAGCAGCAGCAGCCATGTGGAGGGACTTCTGGGATGCTGGCGGATTATAAGGCGGGGATTCCAGTGACCCAGGTATTGGTCCAGTGCTCGGGGGTCGTCTAACCCCACCGTTATCTCTTCACTATAATAACACATCAGCTTTAACTGGCATCTCGCCTTCGGTGACTTCTTGTGTCCGAGTATTTATCGGCTCTCTCAGCGCCGCAGGCTGCAGTGGGGCGACTCTTGAGACGGAAGCGAGCCACTTAGAGTAGCTTTGATCATTTTAGTGGTTATTGTTGGTGCTGATTGTCTCATAACGTGAGACACGATGCGAATTCGGACAGGAATCGCCTTGATTTTTCTCGCAGCTTTTGCATTTGTTGCAGCTGAGGACGCAGATAGCAAAGAAAGCGTGATCGAACAGTTGGTTGTGGAGACGCTGGTAAGCTGGGTCAACTTTTATTTGAATGAATGACTAGAGTGACTATTACTACAAGAGTCCACTAGCGGCTCGCTGCATGCGTGCTTTGATGACAAATGCACATTCACGTATCAATGCAAACATGCAGATCTTTTTTTAGTACAGTCGATGGTCTGCGCATTTCACTTCCTTACGCCGTCCACTCTAATATTTCTCAATATTATGTTTTTGACCATTTTAGGTGAAGCCAGAGACATGCACGATTACATCAGAGATGGGAGACACGCTTCAAATCCATTACACGGTAATAAATATAACGCGTTGCGCCTTTACAGCCTATTGTGTTGTAAAGCGAGGCACCTCCCAATGAAATATCTTGGTATGATTGACATAAAATGCGTCAAAATGGACTCTTGGGGGGTTATTTGCACGTGAAGTCGTTCAGTGATGTGGCAGACTCGAGCTGACATCTGGACTCGCCTTTCTGGCAGAAAATAGAGTTATAATGCAGTACGAGAGAGAGATGAACACGATGAACACATGCCTCTTTAGTTCATACAGAATAGAAGTTCATCGTGGAGTCACCTTTCTGTTTCGAAATGCAGTTATTTGTAATAGTATTTTAGTTTTAAGCGAAAGCAAATGTTGAGGAGGAGGCGGAGCAACACGTCAGCATTTGAGTCAGAGCGAGCGCGCGGTGACCGACTCGAGAGAGCGCTGTAGGAACGTATGAGAGGAGGCCGAGTTTTTATTCTTTTATTTAAAAAAATTTTTTTTTGCTCCCGTGAATAGTTCTCGGTGCATCAAAGTATTTACTAAAAAATAAAAAATTTAAAGAGAATTTGACACATTACATTTTGTGACAACTTGTAATAAAAACTACGTAGATATATAAAAAAAAAAAAAAAATAATAATAATAAAAGGACAAAAACGCAACAAAATGACTAAACTTTAAAATGACAAAGCATTACAGAATAGCTCACTTTAAAACCGAAAATATAAATGCGTTTCATTAAAAATATGAATAAATCTATAATAGTATATTAATGATACTATAATAACACTATATATACACAGGTATAAGTTCACTACACACACACACACAGGTTTACATTTGTGAAAAGTGGGGACTCTCCATAGGCGTAATGGTTTTTATACTGTACAGACCGTATATTCTATTGCCCTACACCAACCCTACCCCTAAACCTACCCCTCACAGGAAACTTTGTGCTATTTCAGATTTTCAATACACTCCATTCTGTGTGATTTATAAGCGTTTTGAAAAGTGGGGACATGGAGTAATGTCCTGAAAAGTCCCCTTCTCCTTGTAATACCTGTCATACCCTTGTCATTATACAAATTTATGTCCTCA
Organism: Sinocyclocheilus grahami; assembly: GCF_001515645.1. Taxonomy (NCBI): domain Eukaryota; kingdom Metazoa; phylum Chordata; class Actinopteri; order Cypriniformes; family Cyprinidae; genus Sinocyclocheilus; species Sinocyclocheilus grahami. The sequence continues at coordinate 756,394 of NW_015505213.1, read as the reverse complement.
TTTGTCACAAAAACGCGAACACACACACACACACACACACATATATCATGTTTAAACTGTAGACATACTGTCTCAAACATTTTTGTTTTATTAATCATTAATTATATTATGATTATATAATTATACGAATACTTATTATTCATGAAATATTCTATTAAATATATACTACCATTCAAATGTCATACACATATACACAAATTATGTTTTGGTCAACAGAAATTGTAATTAATACAATTTTAGCATGTAAAACACCTGGTGACAACATGCCCCAACCTGATTATTATTATTATTTTGTCTTTGTATAACACTAGTGCTTCCAAAACGTTTACAAGTGAATCCACAATTCCAGCATCCTGGCAGTGACCTGGTGGCGGCTATCACCTTTTATTACATTTTATTACTTACATTTTTTTGTATTAAGTTCTATATGTATTTACAACAAATAATTTGCTGCATCTACATAAAAATGAATGCAACTGACCTGCAACACCATAATTATATTATGATTATATAATTATACGAATACTTATTATTCATGAAATATTCTATTAAATATATACTACCATTCAAATGTCATACACATATACACAAATGATGTTTTGGTCAACAGAAATTGTAATTAATACAATTTTAGCATGTAAAACACCTGGTGACAACATGCCCCAACCTGATTATTATTATTATTTTGTCTTTGTATAACACTAGTGCTTCCAAAACGTTTACAAGTGAATCCACAATTCCAGCATCCTGGCAGTGACCTGGTGGCGGCTATCACCTTTTATTACATTTTATTACTTACATTTTTTTGTATTAAGTTCTATATGTATTTCAACAAATAATTTGCTGCATCTACATAAAAATGAATGCAACTGACCTGCAACACCGTTTCTCCTGTCCTGCGCAGGGTCGGTTAATGGACGGGAAGGTGATTGACACCTCTCTGTCTCGTGAGCCTCTGGTCGTAGAGTTGGGCAAGAGGTCTGTCATCACAGGTATGAGGCTCCACCACTGCAGTCCAACACCAAATTATGTTATATTCATAACAACAGAACTTTTTTTTTTAGAGAAAGACAGTTATGATAACTAAGGTCATGTTTTCTTTTGCAATCCATGGAAATAAACAGAAATGATGTGCTGTTTCCACAATTGCACATATCTTTAAAACACACTATTTTGCTCGGCAGGCCTAGAGCAAGCCCTGGTCGGATTGTGTGAAGGGTAAGTTGAAGTCAGCGCCTGCTTGTCACTTGGCAATGCATGTAGGCAGAGACAGTAAAAGTACAGCGATTGAATATGTTGAAGAACACTTCAAGAAAAGGTCTTTTAGGGTGAAGTCTGAATCATCCACTTTAAAGTCCGTTTCAGTCTTTTCTGGCTCTGTTTTGGCACAGACAAAAAATCAAAGCCACGATTCCAGCTCATCTCGCGTATGGAAAGAGAGGATTCCCTCCAACCATTCCAGGTAGCATTCTCATACATTTAAAGTGGCTTTAAACTAGCAAAGCTGGTAATGATTTAAAAAAAAAAATTGTAAGTTGAAGTCAGCGCCTGCTTGTCACTTGGCAATGCATGTAGGCAGAGACAGTAAAAGTACAGCGATTGAATATGTTGAAGAACACTTCAAGAAAAGGTCTTTTAGGGTGAAGTCTGAATCATCCACTTTAAAGTCCGTTTCAGTCTTTTCTGGCTCTGTTTTGGCACAGACAAAAAATCAAAGCCACGATTCCAGCTCATCTCGCGTATGGAAAGAGAGGATTCCCTCCAACCATTCCAGGTAGCATTCTCATACATTTAAAGTGGCTTTAAGCTAGCAAAGCTGGTAATGATTTTTTTTTTAAATGATTAAATGGATAAGATGTTATGTTCATAACAACAGAACTTCTTTAGGCTGAATACAGTTTTGTATAGTTTAGGTTGACTGCAATGTCATTTTGAATTTGAGAAGGATGGTTATGATAACTAAGGTCATGTAAATCCAATAAAATATCTTTATAAATATCTTTAAAACATGTTATTTTGCTTGGCAGGTCTAGAGCAAGCCCTGGTCGGATTGTGTGAAGGGTAAGTCACGCCTGTATGGTACTTGAGAATGTACAATTGTGGCAATACTTGTAGGCAGAGACGGTAAAAATTCAGTGATTGAATAATATGTTCAAGACTACTGCAAGAAAAGGTCTGAATCACTCACTTTAAAGTCCTTTTTTTCAGTGTTTTCTATCTATGTTTTTGCACAGACAAAAAATCAAGGCCACGATTCCAGCTCATCTCGCGTATGGAAAGAGAGGATTCCCTCCAACCATTCCAAGTAGCATTCTCATACAATTAAAGTGGCTTTAAACTAGCAAAGCTGGTAATGATTTAAAAAAAAAAATTATTAAATGGATAATTCACCCAAAAATAAAAATTCTTTCATCGCTTGCTCACATTGATGTATGTATGTAGAACATGAAAAAAGATATTTGAAAGAATGTTGGTAGGCAAGCAGTTTCTGTTCCCATTGACTTACATTGTATGGACAAAAAATAAAAAGTCAATGGGAGCTAAAACTGTTAGGCTATCAGTATTCCTCAGAATATCTCCTTTCATGTTCCACAGAAGATAGAAAGTCATACAGGTTCTGGGTGAGTAAACAATGACAGAATTTTCTTTTTTTGGGGGGACTCTCCCTTTAAATCATGTTCCGTGTGATTATTAATCTATTGTGTATCTCTCCATCTCTCTTTCCTCACAGGGGACAGCACACTTGAGTTTGAGGTGGAGGTGATCTCTCTGTCACAGCAAACGCCGTGGCAGAAGCTAGTTAATGACATCTTGCCTCTTTTGTGCTTGGCGCTGGTTCCCACTTTACTGGGTTTAGTGGGTCTCTACCTCTACAACAAAGCACATGCACAACCTCACGGCAAGAAGAAGAGCAAAGACAAGAAAAGCAAGAAGAAATAAGTTTTAAAGCCAAAAAGAATAAACTATTTAAATAATTGGTGCTTTCTATTTTTTTTTCTTGTGACTTATTTGAGGACATTAAAACATTCAATTAAAACGCTCCTATGTTTACATGTAAGTCATTGAACAGATGCATTTATCTAGAGCCACTTACAAAAGGTGCCTTAGTATGTACAGTGGCCCCAAAAAGTATTTCAACTAAGTATTTCTATAGGTGTATTTAGAAGAATTTCAAAGCATAACAGAAATAGAGAGAAAGCAGGTATAATTTGGGGGTTTTGTAATTTATTCACACACTGTTTAGCCTAAACATTCTGCCTCAAACATCTCTGAAATATTATCCATTTTCAATTAAATATACTCTACCATTCAAAATTTGGGAAGATTTTTAAAAACATTTTAGAGTTCTCTTATATTCCCCACGGCTTTACTTGTTGATTAAAAATTAACTAGAGATAGAGATGAATTGCTTTTATTGTATAATTGCTTTAGCTGCCCTTATGACCTTACAGTACATTTGAGTGTGTATCTCTAGATTGAATAGTGCATACATCATTCTCACTGATAAAACTGTTTACCTTGAATGCAATGCAAGTCGCTTTGGATAAAATGTTTAAAATGACTATGATAAGCATCAGTAATTCTACATGTCTTGCAGGCGGAAGGCCAACATTCAGTCAAGATAATTATATACTCACATACTACTTCCCCATCATTCTCTGCTCAGGAAGGAATGTACTTTTACTCTAGGTGATCAGTCCACAGTGCAGGAGAAGGGTTTGTTCAAAGGCAAACGGTCAGGAGGTCTTCAACAAGAGTCAGATCTTTAAGCATGGTGGCATTGTGCTGCGAGCCTTTCATATTGAACAATATTGCTGTTTTGTAAAGAGTTTTAGTTAACAGCATGGATTGCAATATAAATAAATTATGCAGTTATGTTGACCCTTATGAAAAACAAGTTTATTCAAGTGTGCTATTAGTATACTTCTTTTGAACTAAACATAGGAAAGTCTACTTTTAGTCTACTTTTTATGTACTTCTCAGAAATGGGCTTCATGTACTTCTCAGAAATATACTTAAAATGACATTTAAGTATACTTATACTTAGAAAAAGTCTAAATATATTTGAGATATACTTGTGCTCCTAGAATCCGTGTTTTCATTGTTATACTGTAAGGTGCTATTACACATCTTCTGTACAGAATTTCCAAAAAACACAAGTGAAGAAGAAACCGAAACAACAGATGCTTCCACATATGTATTCTAACACGATCATCAGACATAAAACAGCATCAAAACTGTGTAACGATATGGAATAAAATGTCGACCAATGAAGAGGTAATAATGACTGTCGAGCTTTGGGGTGTTGATCAACTTTAACTACGTTTTGATTATCATTCTGAATCCAATTCATAGTCTTTTTTCAGCTTTTTGTTCAAAATGTTGTTTATTTCTTTATTTTTTTTATTTATGAACCTTACCCACATTCAAGTTTTTAAAAAAAGAATGCATGAAGCTAGAATACATTTGTTTTTATTTACAAGCAGATACCCTGTTCTTTTGTTTTGTATGTTCAGATATTCATGTAACAAGATATATACAAATACCTAAATAGGGACATAGTAGTATACTTAAAGTATGATGTAAAGTTCACTTAAAGAAAACTTGCAAGTATACTTGCAGTATAAAACTACTAAACTAGTAGTAAAAGTATACTTTTATATACTAGAAAGTGGGCCAATTTAGTCCCAAGCAGTATTGAAATAGCACACTTACAAGTATACTACTAGTACACTGATATTTGTATACTTACTACATAAAGTATACTTAAAATATACTTGAACTTTACTTAAGCATACTTACTAAAATAAACTTGAAGTATGCTACTTTTTGGTAAGGGGAGGTTTATGTGTTGAGTTCAGAATCAATAGTTCCAAGTGTGTCTCTCACTAACATTATAATGCAACAGATTGGCATTAATTATAAACAAATCCAGATTGGCTAAATTACAAAGTACTTAAGATCAACATAAAGCAAAAAAAATCTCATATTATGTTACCTTACATGTTTATACAGTTAAAGAGAAAAATAAGATATTTTAGTTTTCTGAGGTGTTTCTTTGGCCATAAATTGATTGATTGGTTGGAATATATGAAATATATATAGTCTTGCATCAGATCGCAATATTTTCATTGACATTCAGTTTTCATTTTTCACAGTATGCTGTCTCTGATCATAAATGTTATGTACTGGATGAACAGGCTTCATAAAACATAGCTTCACGTTATTTGTTGTCCTGTCGTCGCACTACTAGATTATATACTGCAGTACAGCATCTAAGGACATCATGCCTCGACGTCTGACGGTTTTCAGTCATGTTGTCATGCATCTATCCATGAGTGATAGAGCTCATGTATTTATAGCTGGGATTATGTCATGAGATGATGAGTTGCAAAATGTCTTCAAATAATGAATAGTGAGAATTTTTTCCCAACTGAGCTTCACCTTACTTTCTAAGATGTATCGACCTGTCTTCCTGATGTAAAAGACGGTTTGTTGAGAGAATTCATCTATACTGCCTCGTGCAAATGTGTTATTAGTGTCTTTATCCACCTTACATGTCAATGGGAGCAAAAGCAGAAAGATAACATTCACTCCAGATCAGTATTTGAAGGAGTTTGAAAACCCTTACCAAAAAGTAGCATACTTCAAGTTTATTTTATTAAGTATACTTAAGTAAAGTTCAAGTATATTTTAAGTATACTTTATGTAGTAAGTATACAAATATCCGTGTACTAGTGGTATACTTGTAAGTGTACTATTTCAATACTCATTGGGACTAAATTGGCCCACTTTCTAGTATATAAAAGTATACTTTTAAGTATAACAGTAGTACACTTTGAGTACACAACTAGTTTACATCAATATGTTTAGCTTGTACTGCAACTATACTAAAAGTGAACTTATAGGTATACTGATAGTTTACTAATTAAATACTTGTAGCATTTTAGTACACTTTGAAGTATAGTCTCAGTAAA